>NC_056741.1:1839202546-1839355046 GCF_019279795.1 Protopterus annectens
CTTGTAATGCCAATAGCACCGCTCTTAACTCCAAGACACCGATATGCAAGTTAACCTCTACAGTGGACCACTTGCCTTGCACCGACTTTCCCTGGAAGTGGCCCCCCCACCCCATCAGGGAAGCATCCGTGGTCACTGTGGCGCTGGGTTTGGAAGCCTGGAAGGGGCGACACCAAAGATTTTCATCTGTACTCATCCACCAGAGGAGATCTTGTTTGCAAGTGTTGGTGATGAGAATCTGTGAGCTCAGGGGGTGAAGACTGAATATTCACTGGGACTGAAGGAGCCATTGTAGTAATCTCATGTGTAATCTGGCTAAGGAAACAATAGGGATGGCTGCAGCCATAGACCCCAGAGCCTGGAGAACTTCCCTTACAGACCCCTTTCTTTGACAGAGTTTAACTTGAACTTGTGCCCTTAATCTCTGAAGCCTGTGAAGAGGAAGAGAGATCAGACTTGACGGAGTGTTGAATATTGCCCCTATGAATTCCAATTGTTGTGGGGGCTGAAGGTTGGATTTCTCACAGTGGATGGCGATGCCCAGCGACTCCACCAGAACTTGAGTGTGGCGGAGGGCTTTGACCAGTAGGCGCTTGGTGGGGGGGAGACGAGCCAATCGTCTAGGTATGGAAACACCTGGAATCCCTAAAGTCTCAGATGAGCTGTTACCACTGCTAGGCATTTCATGAACACTCTGGAGGCAGTCGAGAGACCGAATGGCAGAGCTCAGAATTGGCAGTGATTGGATCCCAACCGGAAGTAAAGGAGGCTCCTGGAGCGCTTGTCCATCTTGATGTGGTAATACGCATCCCAGAGATATAATGAGCACATTCACACACCCTCCCGCAGAAAGGGAAAGATGGACTGAATCATGACCATGCGGAACTTGGTCTGAACTACCGATTTTTTAGTTGGCTGAGATCCAGAATGGGCCTCCAGTCCCCTGTCTTCTTTGGCACCAAAAAGAATCTTGAGTACAACCCTGATCCGCACAGGTCTGGGGGGACCTGTTGGATGACCCATTTTTGACACAGCTTTTGTATTAAGGAAGCTGCCTCCTCCCTTTGACTGGGTGGAACATCGGGAAGGGATTTCGGAGGTCTTGGATAAGGTATTAGGGGAATGTGGTAGCCTCTGATGATGATTCTCTGCACCCACTGATAATTTGTAATAGAGAGCCAGGCAGCTTGGTGCAGAGAAAAATGCACCCAAACTGCTTCCAGAGGAAAGCAATCAGGCAGCACTGATACAGTCTACCCGAGAAGGAATCTCTGGAGTCCTGGTTCTGGGGTCCCCCTCTGCCCCAAAAGGGGCGTCTTCCATTATTGGAACCCCCTCTGCCTCTGGGGGAGTCCTCACCATGTGCGTCACGGAAAGGACCTTGAGACTACTTGTGCCACATCTTCCCACTCCTCTGGTTCCTGGAGAAGGAACGCTGAGGTTTGGAAAAGCATAGGCCAACAGCAGACAAGGTCTTCCCATCCTGCTCGCACCTGGCTAATGTATCCTTGACCTTAGGACCGAACAGAGCTCATGGTTCGATAGGGGCATTTAAAAAAAAAAAGACTTGGAGTCTGCAAGGTCACAAATGTGCATCCAGGCGTGGTGTCTCACGATTACGCTTGCACCCGCAGCTCTAGCCACTCCTTCGGTTGCGTGGGACAGCAACCTTATGGACGAATTGGATATTGACTCTAGGGTGGCAAGTTGGGAAGCAACTTTATCACATGCTCCATCCGAAACTTGACCCGCAAGGGTCCCAGGGAGTTCAGTGATGAGCTCTCTCTGGAGCCTTGTAAAATATGCCAAAAAGTTCAGAGACCTAACTGCAAAGGTCGCTGACACAAAAACTCGCTTCTCTAACCTGTCCACCTCCCAGGACTCTCTGCTGGGCAGGTGGACAGCAGGACTCTCTTCCGCAAGGTCCTTTTTCGTGGCTGCCACCACCACCATAGTGTCCACTGGCAAACCTCTAGACCAATGGGGTTGATCCTCTGGAGGGGACAGTACCTTATCTGATCTCCTAGGGATGGGTGTCCAAGTTCTTTCACGCCAAATGCACGATGAGCTTAACTAACTCATCGGCAGGGGGGTCACCCATGAAGTAGAGGGCCGAGATCTAAAGGCCTGCAGGAATACGGATTCCTCCGAGGAGGGATTGGAGGGCTTCCAGTCACCCCTCTGTTTCAAGATTTCCAAGATGTCTCCAAAAGAGACATAGTCAAGGGGTGACCGTGAGGATCCTTCCCCCATCATCGTAGTTCGTATCTTCCGTGGGGGACTCCTCTGGAGAGTCCATGTGTTTCCTCTTACACTCCCATTTCCGAGGGGGTTCTTCGGTGGGAGCATCCAAAGAAGACTCAAAGGGAAATACCATGGACAGGGGTTTCCTGGGCCTTGTTCTCTCGGAGTCCTGGGGGGATGGCCTTTGACAGCTGCGGCTCAGAAGAAACTGGAGGGATGACCAACGTAGGAGGACTGCTAGAAGCAAGCACCCTCTCCATCACCTGGAAAGCGGGCCCGCCTGAACAGGAGTGGGAGCTCGGAACCGAAGAAGACAATATTGGAACCGGAGTCGCACCCTGCTCCACACAGTCTGCCCCAGGGACGGAGCCTCAAGCAAACTCAGGGCGGCAGTCACCCTTGGACCTGAAGACTGAATGGACAATACAGTCGGAACAGTGGTCAGAACCGGGGGTTCAGCCCCCAAGCATGGGATTGAGGAAGGGTGGGTTCAGACGGAACAGACACTGAAAGGGGCCTCTGACACTGTCGTCGGCACAGAGGAAAGGGGTCCTCTCAAAAACGGCAGGTATATGAGCCATGGAACAGAGGGATCCAAGGCAGGAGAGTATGTAGGGGTCGACGGTGTAATAGACCCAAAGCCCGGAGTGGGATGGGGTCTAGGAAAACTTGAAATTCCGCTGGAGGTCAGCAGCTGGTCAAAAAGGCACACCACATCCAATTCTGAAAGGCTCCTGGTGGATCTTACCGATGGCCCTGAGAGGGAATCAGACCGGTCCAAAAAGGGGTTGCAGGTTTGTCCAAACGGGTCCACAGACGGGGAGTATTGGGTTTGTGGTGTATCACAGAATGGCACCAATTATTCCAGCTTAGAAACCAGCAATAAAAAAATGTTTGAAGGCAAGAATGGGCTCGGAGGCGAGGTCACATTTGGGGTGGAGGTCAAGAATGGCTCCAAAGTTGTTGTCGGAACAGACATCGGAATGGAGATGGGGGCGTCTATGCAGAGATGGAAGCAGACAATCTGGTCAGAACCGAGGTTGTAGTTGGTGCCTTAGTCATCGGGGCAGGCGCCGATGAGGTGACCTCTGTATGCATCACTGGAGCCGAACTCAGAGCTGAGGTGGTTGGAACCAAGGAGGCAGTACAGTGCTTGGAGGAAGACTTATGGGCCTTGTGCTTATGGCTTTTACCCCTGTCACCAGCCGGTGAAGAGGAATCCAAGCGAGGACGTTTCTTGTCCACAGAAGGAGGGGATGAGTCCTCTGTCACAAAAATAGCTTCCGAAAAAGGCGAAGAAAGCAGGCTCTTAAGGATCAATTTATTATGTCGCTCATTCAGCGTCTGCTGACTGAAGCTGGCACAAATATCACATGGAGGTTTCGCCAACAAATGCGGAACCCCCAAACAGTACACACACTCTTCATGAAGGTCGCCATTCGGGAGTTTACCATTGCAAGAATAGCAGTGTTTAAACTCCATAGTCCCTTTCTTCTCGGACATAATAGAGAAGACACACACACACACACACACACACACACACACACACACACACACACACACACACACACAAGTGAAGAAAAGAGGAAATACCAACAATGGTATTGGGATACCACAAGGGTAGAAGGGCCAATACCTGTGGGTAGAGCTGAGTGTAGAACGATACCAATAAACTAGTAACTAATAGGAAAAAAATCCACAAAAACTTGTAAAATTTAGAAAGATAAATCGCTTAGCTGGAGAGCTTGGTGAAACGCTGCTATATGGCTGCACGGCAAACGAGATCAGAGATAACTGAGTGAAGGGCACTGTGGGTAGCAGCTTAGCTCGAGAGTTTTTGCTGCACGCAAGCTTAGTACAAGGCCAACTCAGTTCGAGGGCTTGGAACCAAACCCATCAGTGATGAACAGGAAAAAGATTAACAACTTCAGATTGTTATTTTTGTCATAGGTTCATAGGTGTGTACTAGGCTAATGGCCCTGGGGCCTTTACAAGCCTAGCCATATGATAACCCTGGCATCATGCCACCCAACCTTAGTTCCCAGTGCCTCTGTCAAGTACAGCCACTGGAGTTATCCCCGGGGTGAATTTTCTATTTCCCATCCACTCATCAAGATTTCTCTTGAAGAGGGTCAGCGAAGTGCTCGGCTTGACATGTATGGGAAGTATCTTTCATAGCATGGGCAGTCTCTGGGTTATGAACCTGTCCCTCCAGTATATTCAGTATGATTGTGGTAATGAGGTTGAGGTCTGGAGTGTGTGGTGTGGAGGGATTGGGATTTCTTTAGATGTAGCATTTCTAACAGAGATGGATCAGACATGGCTTTGCAAGTCAAGCAGAGATCGCCTCTAAGCGGGCGATATGAGAGAGAGAATAGCTGGAGTTTTTTTGAGTCTGTCCATATAGGACAAGTGTTTAAGGTCTAGGATCCTGTTTGTGAGGTACGTCTGCAGCCTCTCCAGTTGTTGCAGGTGTCTAGTGAGGTACATGCCAAATTGGGCATTGTACTCTATGACTGGCCTAATGTGAGAAGAGTAGAAGGAGACAATGACCTCCTTCTTCCTGGATGCAAAACCCTTAGTAATGAGATGTGTCACATAAGACTTTCTGACCACAGTGGCAATGTGGTGATTAAAAGAGAGGTTGTTGTCAACCTGTGTTCCCAGATCTCTTATAATGTCTTCTGTGTTCAGTGGACTACCATCGATGTGGTAATTCATGGGAACTGGGTTTTTCTCAAAGGGGAGGACGACATTTTTTTGGCATTGAGCTTAAGGCCATGGTTCCAACACCAGTCGTTGGTCTCAGTGAGGCCATTCTATAAGATGTCAACATCACTTGGGGAGTTAATAATAGCTCCCAACTTGCAAAAGTTTGCTAACTTTGTCAGCCAGAGTCCCTTCGTGTTGGCTTGGACTTCAGAGAAGTAGATACCAAACAGGAGAGGACCTAGGACTAAACCCTGTGGGACTCCACTCATGACTAGTTGGCAGTCTGACTTGAAGTCAGTTACTTTCACAATGTGGGTCCCATCTGTGAGCCAGTTTGCAATCCACCTAGTGATATAGGGGTTGATGCCTAGATTAGTGAGTTTTGCTATGATTCCTGAGTGGGGAATGGTATCAAAGGTCTTAGCCAGATCATAGTAGGCTGTATGAACCCACCTTGCCTTTATCCACAACTCTGGTGACTGACTCAAAGAAGTCTACTAAGTTGAGCAGGCATGATCTTCCCCCTCACAAAACCAAACTGACTGGGATCCAGAGTTTGCAGATTCCCTATATCCTTCTTTATTGGGTCCATGATGATGCATTCCATAGCTCTGTATATCAGACTCATTAGGCTAACGGGGCGATAGTTACCAGGGTCTGTAGTCACTCCTCCTTTGTGGAGAGGGATAACTGTAGCAGTAAGCCATTTGGTAGGGACAAAGCCTGAGGTGAGGCTGTGATTGAACAGGGCACACAGTTGGTGCTAGTTCCCTCTGTAGTTCATGTAGAACACAGCCAGGGATTTGTCAGGTCCCATAGAAGCTGTATTCTTGGCTTTGGACAGTGCTGTTTTAACCTCTGCAGCAGTAATACTGGGTGTCTAGCAATCTACTGGTATTGTGACTGGTCATTAGTGGGGGGGGGGGGGTAAATTTGGCACTGAATCTGTCGGCCAGTATACTGGCAATATCTGTTGGCTCAGTATAGGTGGTACCGTTGTGCAGTAGCTCAGAGCAAATATGGGTATTGTCGTGGAGATTCTTTACATAACTATAGAAGGCCTTGTGGTTGTCTTTACTATCTGCTGTAATTCTGTTTTCATAGCTAGCTTTAGAAGATGTGATGAGGGATCTCAACTTTTTGTTGAGGCTGGTAAGGGTGTTTTTCCAGTCTTGGGACTTGACCTTATTCTGCATCAGGTTCCTCCTTCTGTTGTAGAGTTTATGGCGGGGAACCACCAGATTGGCTACTTTTTTTTTTTTTTTTTTTTGGAGGAGAGCGCCTTGGTCCTATTGGGTATGGCAAGATCCATGCATTTGTGTACGTGTTCGTACACTGCACTGGCGTATGACCTGACAGTCATGCAACTGTTCTCCATTTGCATGGGTGCCATGACGTTAGCCACCTCTGTTTTTAGGAGCCCAAAGTTAGCATAGCAAAGAGTTATTGGCAGGGAGGAAGATTACACTGGCATGTGTTTATACTTCACCTAAAATTGCCATTATGCAGCTTAAAAAAATGTTATGATAGATAAGCAGCTTTCAGCAGTAATTATTATTTGTGGGTGGGGACAAGAACTTGATTTGCAATACTTAAGATGCATCAGGAGGACCTAGAAGGGCCAACATAAAATGGGGTAGATTTCTGAATAAATAAAATATTTGGACTCTACGATGTGAATTCAGTGCCAGGAACTCCAAATTTACATATTGCCCAAGGTACAATAACTAGGCTAGACAACATAGAAAGTACAGTTGTGTACACCTACCATAAATGTAGATGTTCGAGTGTCTTCACTGTTGCAGTCATGACTGTAGGGTTCTCCCCTGCCGGCAGGCAGCCCTCGGTCGGCCAGAATCCCAAAGTCTGGGTCCGGCGTCGGCTGTTCAACCCTGCTCCCTGACGTCAGAGTGCCAGGAGTATAAAGCTGACAGCCGACGTCATCTTCTCCAGTTTTTCTTGCCCCAGATGTCAGGAGTCACAAAATGAAAATGGTCCCATAACCTTTGCAAATACACCTCAGAAGAATGGTGAAAAAAGGAACCACACAAAAGTAAAAAGAAGAGGGGACAGGAGGGGAAGAGCAGACTGCACAAGTGAAGACTCACAACGCCTACATACATTTATGGTAGGTGTACACAACTGTACTATGTTCATCGTGTCTCACTGTTGCAGTCATGACTGCAGGGTAGAATCCCAAAGCTGAAAGAAAGGGAGGTGGTCATAAAGAAGAAGGGGAAGGCTAAGGCCCTACAAGACTGCAGAGGCAAAGCCTGCCCTAGACTTAGAGTAGAGAGGTAAATTAGTGCTGAGAAGAAGAGGTATGCACTGAACTCCAAGTTGTAGCTTCAAAATGTCCTTGGTAGGAACTCCCTGAGGAAGGCCTTGAAGTGGCAGCAGCTCTGGTGGAATGAGTGAGTCCATTATGCCTGGGATTTGCTTTCAATGGTGTGAATAACAAAATCTGATTCCATGAGCAATCCATTTTAGAAATGGTTTGTTTAGAAATGGCTTTACCTTGGGAACTTGAAGCATAAGAACAAACAATTGTTCTGATTTTCTGATGTCTTTGGTTCTGTTCAGGTAAAAGCGAAAGTTGTCTATGTACATCCAAGGAATGTAAGATCCTTTCCCCTTTATTTTTGAGGAGTGGGGAAAAGGTTGGCAAGTGGATAGTTTGATTTAAAGCCACTTTGGAAACCACCTTAGGCATGAAGGTCGGATTAGTCCTCAAAGATACCCTGTCTTGATGAAAAATAATATAAGGTTCCACCGCCATAAGTTGCTTTTAACTCTGAAACTCTCCTGGCAGAGGTTAGTGCTAACAGGATAGCTGTCTTCCAAGATAAAACTTGATGTCAGAAGCGGCAGGCTCAAAAGGAGGCAAGGTTAGTTTTTCCAAAACATAATTGAGATCCCAAGCAGGAATAGGAGGAGATCTAGGAGGTCTTAAGTTCTTAGCTCCTCTGAGGAACTGTCTCATGAGCTGGTGGGAAAAGATGGGAGGGTCTGTATTATAATGAGCAGAAATAGCAGAGGCATGGATCTTAATGGAAGAGAAAGAGAGACCCTTATGTAAGAGATCTGTCAAGTAAAATTAAAGTAATGTTAGGAAGAAGAGGATCAGAATCCTGAGCCTGCATCCAGGAACAAAATCTTTTCCATTTTCCTGCATAAGATTTTCTAGTGCTAGGACATCTGGCTTCTAAAATGACATCCATAACCTGCTTGGGTAGGAAAGAAGAAATCAAAGGCCCTGGATTAACCAGGCCGCCAGGCTGAGTTCTTCTGACATGAGAGTGTAACCTAAACCCTGATGTTGGGACAGAAGGTTCGGAGACTGAGGTAAAATCCAAGGGGGCTCCAGGCATAGGTTTTTTAAAGTTGGATACCAAAACTGCCGAGGCCAATTCAGAGCCAACAAGATTATCATCTTGGGTTTGTCCTGTTTTATCTTCAATAAAACTCGTGGAAAGAGGTAGAGGGGGGAAAGGCATATCCCCAGAGGTTCCTCCAACTGAATGACAGGGCATCCACTTTCCAAGCTTCTCTGTGGAAAGTCCTGGTGCAAAAATTCTGTAGCTGATGATTTAGATGGGATGCAAAGAGATCTATGTGAGGACATCCCCATACTGCTGCTATCATCCTGAATATTTTGGTGTCCAGCATCCACTCGTGTGGATCCGAAAGGTTTCTGCTCAAACTGTCTGCCAGTAAGTTTTGTTTCCCTGGTATAAACTGAGCTTGAAGATCCAGATTGCAAGCTAGAGCTGCGTTCCATAAATCCATGGCTAGTCTGCAAAGGGGGTAGGAATGAGATCCCCCTTGCTTATGTACCACATAACTGTGGTGTTGTCTGTCCGTAGTAGTAGTTGTCCTGGTTGTATGAGATTCCTGAAGGCCAATAGAGCTTTCTGAACGGCTAACATTTCCTTTAAGTTGATATGCAGGTGCTTCTGATACTTTGTCCAAAGGCCCTGCAGACAATTGCCCTGAAAATGGGCTCCCCAAGCATAATCCGAGGCGTCCGTGCTTAGATTCCGAGAGGCAGGAGGTAGACGGAAGGGCTTCCTGAGCGGAAGGGCTTGTTTAGAGCACATGCCCTGGACCACCAAAGAAATTCCTTTTGAAGGCAAGGAAGGACAGGAATCAGTATGTCCAAACTGTGGCAATGCTGAGACCATACACTTTTTAGGTACCACTGTATTTTCCTCATGTGTAGTCTTGCATATGAATAAGAGAAGGATGCAGGAGGCCATGTAACCCAAAGCCTGCAGGAATTTCCTTGCAGATAGATGGGTTAGAGTTGCCAAGGCTTTGATGGCTTTGATGCCAGCTGTAATTGTTTTTCAGATGTCAGAAATGCCATCTGGGTTGTAGTGTTTAGAAGAGCACCCAGAAAAGTTATCTGTTGTGATGGTGCCAAATTTGACTTTATGTTTACAGAGAATCCCAGGAATTTGAGGAGGTTTTGTACAAAATCTAGATGCTGGAGTAAGACATCCTTGCTGTCTGCCTGAATTAGACAATCGTCCAGATAAGGGTAAATTTGAATTCCCTTGAGTCTGCAGTAAGCTACTACTGGAGCCAGGCATTTGGTTAAGACCCTGGGGCATGATAGACAATCAAAGGCAGTGCAGAGAATTGAAAGTGCCTTGATCCCGACTTGAAACTGAGGGTATTTTTTCTATCCTCCTGCCCTAATGTGTATGTATTGTTGCCCCCCCCCTAAATCCAAAGTCACCATCCATGCATCTTTGGACAGCATTGGAAGTAACTGCTGTAGAGTAAGCATCTTGAATTTTGGAATCTCTAGAAAGGTGTTCAAGACCAGCAGTTCCAGAAATTCCATGAATTTTGCTTCCTTGGCACGAAGGAAGAAAGACCTTGCTAAAACATTTTCCCATCTCTGAAGGAACCAGTTCTATGGCGTTCTGTTCAAAAGAGCTTCCACCTGGTTTAAGGCCTCCGTCCTCCGATGTTTGATGCTTATCCGGATACCTGGCAAGGTATGGCCAGTATGTATGAAAATGGAATTTGTAACCTCTTAAAATCACATCCAAAACCCATTTGTCCTGGGTTATTTGAGTCCAATTTTGATAAAAAAAGAGAGAGTTTTTCGGGGAGGGGGGCGAAACTGCAGGCTGCAGCCCAGAGGAGGGAGTCATTGAGTTTGAGTTGTTTGAGACTGTGGCCTGTCCTCTCCCCTCCTAGGGTCCCAGGGCTAGCGTCTATAAGCAATAAGCTAAGCTTGTGTTTGAGGCCTCCCTCTGGAGCGTCTATCTACTACCCTCTGAGGCCTGTCTGAAGAGGGAAAGGACCAGTTTTTTGATGGCCAATTCCTGCTAAATCTAGGAGGCTGTACTTGTAAGAAATCTTTAACTGTTTGCATGAATTTCGCCTTATCCTCCATCTTTTTAATCACCTCTTCAGTTTTAGGTCCAAACAAAACATTATGCTGAACAGGAGCATCCAATAATTTAGCCTTTACTTGTTCAGGTAAATTTTGTTCCTTTAGCCATGCATGTCTTCTAATGACTATGCCAGAGGCCGCAGCCCTACAAGAGGCCTCCAAGGCATCAAATCCACAGTGTAAAACATGCTTCTCAACCTGTTCAGTGGCATGCAATAAGTCATGTAATTCCTTATCATCTGCACATGCAGAAATGGAAGTAAATTTTTGTTTTAAGACAGACAAGAGAAATTGCTGATATTTAAGCATATGAAACTGACAGTTTAAAGCCCTAATGGACAAAGTAGCAGAAGTGTACACCTTTTTTCCCCATCTTTCCAAGGCTCGGGAATCCTTTTCAGTAGGAATGGGATTTTTAGCAGTAGCGGCCTTAACACCCTTAGGACCCTGAGAAATGGTTTCAGGGTCAGCAGTAGGATTCTTGTATAAAAACTGATGGGAAACAGGAACCCTGTAGTATCTATCAGGCTTAACAGGAGCAGGAGGAAAAGAATCAGGGGTTAAGTTAGCCTCCGAAAAGGCATCATCCACAATATCCAAAACAGGAGGAATAGCCAGGGGTCTATGTTGGGGAAGAAGAAGAAAATCCCTCAGTCTTTTCTTGGACTCTGAATACTCCTGTCCCTCCCAATGGAAATGTTACCTCATTTCATGCAGAGTTTCCCCAAAAGAAAAATCCTCAGGAGGAGAAGCTGAAGGAATGGATTCTTCCGCATCAGAATCCTCATAAGGAGGGAAAGAATATTCCTGATCAGAAGAAGAAACTGAGGAAACAGAAGCCTGATCAGAGGAATCATAATAAACATCCTGCCTTGGCCTTTTGTCTGGAGGGGGATGAAAACCCCTAATCATTGTAAATAAATCCTCCGCCATCGTGAGTAACTGTTTCTGTGACTTGGGAGCGGTTCAGAAGAGGCCCTGTGTGTTGAGTCTTTTGATTTAGAAGGAGTCTTTGCCTTTTGTTTTTTTGCCTTTACTTGACTTGGAGTAGGCCTGAGCCTCCTTGGAAGCAGGAGGCGGTACCAGCACAGCCAGACCCATCCCGAGCATTGAGCATTGTCGAGGTCCTGCAACAGAGATATTTAAAGGCCTGGTTGGCTCCTCATGAGAGTCCGTTTAGGCCCGGTTCTGGGGAAATAATAGCGACAGGGGGCTACAAAAGTGCCTCACTGGCGGGCCGAGCTTCGCCCGCCGGTTCTCTGAAATGGCCCCAGACAGGGGGGCAAAAAGTGCCCTCAAACACCAGCGAACCTGAAGCTGGCTCCACATGTGTTATCATCAGATTTGGACCTCGGAGGCCTGTCTTTATCCTTACGGCGCTTGTGTGAACCGGTAGATGGAACCGTATCCGATGACATTTTGTAGTTAAAGCCTACGAAGTAATGAAAAGCAAAATCGTCTCACAGCAATTGTACGTTGATTGAATCTAGCATAAAACTGACAACTAGCTTCGTCGTGGTCAGGGGGCCTAGCAAGAATACAGTAAGAATGAAAATCCTTATGAGGCATTTGCTTCCCACATGAAATACAATTATTAACTTTTTCTGACAGAGAGTGGAGCCAAAAAAAAAAGTTTCCGATATAACTTAAGTTGAGAAGAAAAAGTCTCGACAGAGTGACTAAAAATACCCGTCAGGAGTCAACGAAACCGGCACGCACTTATGCTACGCTATCGCGCGGCCAAGAAAGACTGGAAGATGGCGCCGGGCTGTCAGCTTTATACTCCTGGCTCTGGCGTCAGGGAGCAGGGTTGAAACAGCCGGCGCCGGACCCAGACTTTGGGATTCTGGCCGACGAGGGGCCTGCGGCAGAGAACCCTAAAATACAGTCATGACTGCAACAGTGAAACACTATGAACATCTTGTATTTCACAGCAGCATACTTCATTGAAAACTTTGACATGCATCCAATAAAGACACTCTGTCTCTGGTAAAATGAAAGGAAACATGCAGCAAGTCAAAATATGCTGATGATTGGCTCTTATTTTCTCAGCAGCACCATCCAAACTCCAAACACTCACCCAGGACTCTGTTCCAGAAAGGTATCAACAGAGGAGCCATCTCATCTACTCCTGAATCCCAAAGAAAATACATGAATCACATTTAACTGCAATAACTTTAACTTTCCCCAACAAGCACTGCTCTAAATATAGTCTCATCTAACAGTACTAAAACAGAAGCTACTGGTCAAAGATGACAAAAGTTAATGTGACCAGTACATCACTACTACTGTCAAAAGAAAAAAAAAAAAACACTACAAATTAGGGTTGTTGTACAAAGCCAAGCCATTTTTCACTGGCAAGAGCAGAAGCTTAGTACAACAACCCTCTTACTTTCTAACCTGCTGCGTGCATTTACAATTTTCACTAATATTCAGACTACACTAATGAAAAAGCTTGAGAAAGGTTTCTGAACCATCACTGTATTTCCTTGAGGAACCTGACCTTGCTAGAACTACCACACCACATAAACAACTCATAACAGCACACAAAATACTACACCATCCCTCAAACACCCCACCCATTAGCAATACAATAAAATGGTGCAAATCCAAAAAAACTCAGGCAAAAGACCAATACCTAATAGAATCCAATAACATTCAGCAACTTGCATGGGGACTCATACTCAGACAGCTAAACTATAGAACAGCTTCCCCTTCACCAGAAAACATATAAGCACTCTCCCTGATAACATCAACCTCAAAATACATCCATATAGTAGAATTTGCAAAGATCTTGAATCTCCAAGTTAACTATATGAAAATTCTCACAATTTCTTCATTTTACCTGCTGAAATTACTTTGTCCCAAATGGCTGTGTCTTACTGATGCGAGTTTACTGCCTTCATCCCATAAGAAACATTGGCACTTCCATTCCATTAACTTAGAAATCAGCATCCCTATAGATGCACATCACATTACTTTAGCAACCAGATTTTGAAACTCTTTATTACTTAGTGACATTACATTTATACTGATAATTTTCAGCTTTGGTGGTGTTCTGTAATATGCAATAATGTCACTTCTTAGAACTTACTAAACTTTATCTTTGTGTGACATTTCCTGGTAATACAATGTAATGAATCTCACTATTTTTGACAGATTTCTTTAGAATTTTTTTGAACTTTGTTTTATTGCACAACTATTTCTTAGTACCCAGACTTTTTCAGTAAATAAAAGCAAATAAATTAAGGAATGTGTAGCAAAACTTATTTCAGAATTTTTAGGGGAAATGTGGGAAAGATGTAAAATATTATTTAGAGGGGTTGACAAAGGTTAAAGGAATCACATAAAACAAGAAGAGGACCAACTGCTGAGTGATAAAGGAAAGAGTATTGTTTTTAATAAGCACGAGTTTAGAAAAGTTGCTGCTAAATCAAGACTCAAAAGCACAAAAAAACTTTCCATAGGTTCATAGGTATATACTAAGCTAACAACCACCAGGGCCTTTGCAAGCATAGCTATACAACCCAATCCAAATGTGTCCTTCTGTATCATGGGTATTTATTAGGGGGTGGTATGTTAGCTAATAAATTTTTAGAGGTTATGTGGGGGAGGGTATGTTAAAGGCAACCAGTAATGCCTAGCCTATTAGACATGTGGGGGACAGATCTGGGGTGAATTTCTGATTTTCTATCCATCGTTCAAGCTTATGGTTAAATAGGGTTAGGGATGGACTTTGCTTCACATGGATGGAGAGTCTGTTCCAAAGCATGGGGTCCCAAGTCACTTATCTGTCTCAGCGATGTCTTATTTATATCACAAGACAAATTTAAATAGTTATACTTAGTGGTTCTGATGATGTTTGTTTTATGGATGAGCAAAAGGTCCACAACAGCTAGATCCGTGGATGCCTTATATGATAGTCATAGACTGCCTCTTCGTAACCTGTAGAAGACAGAGTATAGAGACAGGGCTCTAGTGACCCATAAGGACAATGTGCTTATAACCTGGATTCACCTGGTAAGGAGCCTTTGTGGATGGAAGGGGGCATTATACTCAATGATGGATCTGATAAAGGGCAACTTAAGAAGCACTATGACTTCCTTTGATCTAGAAACCATGCCTTTACTTATAAATTTGACAACATATTGGTCAAAGGCCAGATTACTGTTTACATACTTTCCCACATCCCTGACTACTGGATCAACTCTTAGGGGTGTCTTACAGATGGTGTAATTAGCCTAGGTGGAAACTTTCCCAAAAGGCATTACAATGCATTTCTTGGCATTGAGTTTTAGTCCGTCAATCTGGCACCAGTCAACTGTCTGTATTAGACTCTCTTGTAAGATTCGTGTCATGGATGGAATCTATGATAGCTCCCAATATGCAGTCATCTGTAAACTTGGTCAACCAAAGGCCCTAGATATTAGCCTTTACTTCCAAGGAGGAGTCGCCCTGGCACAGGGCCCTGAGGTACCGAGCTTGTGACCAGTGAAGTGGTATCACCAATCCTGACTTCCTGGATCCTGCCTGTGAACCAGCTGGTAATACAGCCAGTTATGTAGGAGTTTATGACCAGTTCAGTGAGTTTGTCAACTATACCAGAGACAGGTATTGCGTAGAATGCCATAGCCAGGTACAGGTAGGTGGTATGTGCCATTTTCTTCAATAAAATGAATAAGAGGGAGAGACACGGCAGGAGATGGAGTAGAAAAAAAAAGGAAGGTGGCGTAGCGATATTGTTCCAAAATCATCTCACCACTGAACAAATTGATTATAACACCCAAGAAATCAAAGATATTGAACTAATCCTTGCCAAATTAAAACTAAACTCAAACATATTATTGCAGGTGGCTACATTCCACCAGGCGATAACACTACTATAATGGAAAACCTGCTAAAGTGGATTTCAAACTCCATGCCACAAGAAACTACTATTAGGTGACTTTAATATTGACTGGCTGAACTACTCTAGCCACATATCCAACTACCCATATTAACCTCACTAGGATTTACCCAAATTATAACCACCACACCCAGAACAGGCAAAACCTAATAACGAGAATCCATCTTAGGCTGGATTCTGTTATCTGACCCCACTCTAGCATGGCACTCTGGCTGTCTACCCAACAGTCTAAGTGATTATCAACCAACCTACCTTATTTAAAACAGACCCCATTACATAAGCCAACCCAACCTCACAGTAATACGCAACAAAAAGACCTTTAAAACAACTGACTTCATCAATTCACTACAAAGCTGTAACTGGACACCCCTAAAACAATCTCTAGATGATGCCGTACAGTACTTTAACTACACTTTCCTGCAAATTCTAAACTGTCCTGCTCCCTCCAGAACTACAAGACTAAAAGCTAACTATACTCCATGGCTAACTAAAGATACTAAAACTATAATGAAAGAGAGGGATCTGGCCTGGAGTCACTATCAAAAGAACAAAACCAGTAATCCGAGGCAAACCTACCAAGAACTTCGAAACAAAGCCAAAAAAACAAATCAAACTAGACAAAAGTAACTACTACAAAAACATGCAGGAAAAACATGCCAACAACCCTAAGAAATTTTGGGCTACAATAAATGGCATAATCCACCCAGGTAAAGCCACCACCCTAACCCAGTACTACCAAATAACCATGACAACATTCCCACACAATTTAACAAGTTCTTTACCGAAACAGTCCAAACACTTGCCAATGCCCTCAATACCACTAGCAGTCATACACCAGGTGCTAGCAAAACCCACCCTACTACTCAAAACAATACCACCAACTTTTCCTTACACCCTGTACCCAATAAAACTATTTCAAAGCTTCTTAAGAAACTCAAACCAACCACACTAGCTGCAGACACCTTTATCAGCCGAATTCCTTCAGATAGCAGCAGACGCCATAACCTATCCAGTCTCCATCCTCATAAACAGGTCACTTGTAGAATTCAAAGTCCCCACCCTGTGGAAAACATCACACATTATTCCACTGGAGTGGAGGGGATAACTCCTTAGAACTCACCAACTACCGCCCAATCACAACACTCACCTCTTTCCAAGATATTAGTTGTACATTCCCAACTACTTCTGTACCTCTTACAAAACAACTTAATCTCCAAAACCCAGCATGGCTTTAGACCATCCCACAGCACCACAACATTACTATCATTTATAGATATAGTTAACCACATTAGAAACAAGGGACTATTTGCATCTTCCATTTTCTTAGACTTATCTAAAGCCCATGGTAGACCATAACATTCTTCTCCAAACTTTATCTACACTAAACCTCAGCCCCTCCACAATATCATGGTTTATTAGCTACTTATCTGGTCGACAGCAGGCAGTCCTATGGCATGACCAGCTGTCCCCCGTTACCAGTATCCAAAGGTGTCCCTCAAGGATCCACCCTTAGCCCACTATTGTTCTCACTATTCACCAACCAAATCAATTCCTCCTCACTCACAGCATCAGTAGTACAATACGCAGATGACACCACCCTTATAAGTGCCACCCCCACCTTAAAGGAACTGCAAATCCTCACCCAAAACACTTTTACTCTAGCCAAAACATGGTTCACAAACATCAACCTTATTCTTAACCCCCAAAAAACTACATTAATTATTTTCGGCCTAGGTCATGCTCCTCCCTCAACACTTCATTTAATCCAAAGATAACATTCAAATCACTCCAACTGCACACACTAAACTTGTTAGGTGTAGAAATAGACAATAACCTGAAATTTGACATCCATATCACACAAACCATTAAAAAAAAGTTAAAAAAAAATACGTTATGTCTTACCATAACGTTCCATCTGTATTGTTGATCCTCATTCAGTCATTACGCATGGGTATCTGTTCCGACCTCGGAACTGAGCCGGCCATTTTCCAAGCTCGCGTCAGCTTCAAACTCTCGAGCTAAACTCTTACCCACAATCCCCCTCTCTCTGTTACCTCAGATTGAGTTTGCAAGTCAAAGAAGGTGGAGGCTACCTCTGGTCAAATAACCTAAGAGAACCGGATGGTGAGATTCACTAGAAACCACAGGAGGGGGAAGGAAGGAGGGTCGTAATGACTGAACGGGGATCAACAATACAGATGGAAAGTTACGGTAAGACATAACTTCTTTATCTGATATTGTTAATCCTCGTTCATTCCTTACGCATACGACAGAGTCCCCAGCTACCTCTATTCCTGGGAAGCTCTCATGGAAGGACATTCCTGAGCACCATAGAACCAAAAGATGCTCTTCCCCTAATCCAATTTGTAATGATTGATGAAGGTATGAGGCACAGCCCAAGTTGCAGCTGCACAGATGTCATGTAAAGAAACTCTGGCATGGAAGGCAGCAGAAGTTGCCACCAACCTTGTTGAATGAGCTTTCATGGTAGTAGGCAACGAGATATTATGCTGTGTATAAATGAAGGTCACACAGTCCTTCAACCATCTAGCTAATGTGACCTTAGCAACGGCAGATCCTAATCTAGGTCCAGAAAAGGCCAAAAATAACTGGTCAGATTTACGAAAGGGTTTAGTCCTGTTTAAGTAAAAACAGATATGCCTGTGGATATCTAGGGTATGTAGGCAATACTCTCCTCTGTTTGAATGATTGGGAAAGAAAACTGGCAATTCAATGGCTTGATTAATGGACATTTCAGATATCACTTTAGGCAGAAATGATGGATTAGTTCTCAGACACACTCTCTCTCTACGAAAAATCAAGTATGGACTCTTGATATATAAAGCTCGAAACTCAGAAATACATCTGGCAGAAGTAATGGTGACCACAAACAAGGTTTTCCATGACAAATACTTGAGGTCGCAAGAAGTCAGGTTCGAAAGGTGACATTGTCAGAGCTTGTAGAACTAATGATAAATCCCATGGTTGAATAGGTTCTCTAAAAGGTGGCTTCAGATGATTCACACCTTTTATGAAGGTCTTGCACAATTTATGGGACATAAGAGAGGAATCTTGGACACCTCATGAAAATTAGAAATTGCAGCCAAATTAACTCTAATAGTAGAGGCAGATAGACCCGATTGAAAAAGGTCGGCCAGATAGTCTAGTATATCCACACTGGTGCTGAAAAAGGGTCTACTTGTTTAACTTTCAGCCAACAGGTAAATCTTTTCCACTTGCTCAGATAAGTAATTCTAGTGGAAGACTTATGAGAAGCAATGAGAATATCACATACTGGTAAAGAAAGATCATTCTGCCTGGCAATCAAGGGAATTGGAGTAGCCAAGCCGTGAGCTTCAGGCTGTTCAAGTTGGGATGAATCAGGTTCTGTGGATGTGAAATCAACTCTGGGGTTGGATGGAGAATCCATGGTCGATCTAGTAGGTGAGGCCAAAGGAATGGGAACCAAATCTCTCGAGGCCAATATGGTGCTATGAGGATAACCTTCCTCTTCAACCGACAGGCTTTCTTCAGAAACTGGGGAATGAGGGGAAAGGGTGGAAATGCGTAAAGAAGAACAGAGGGCCAATTGTGGGTTAGAGCGTCCCTGGGTGACTGCCCCGGAGGGGGAATCAGGGCGAAGTAGTTACTGCATTTGTAGTTGGTCGGGGATGCAAAGAGGTCACAGCAAGGACAGCCCCAGCGGTGGAAGACCTCTGCTGCTATCAAGGGATTCAGAGACCATTTGTGAGGTTGAAGAATGCACCTGCTAAGTCTGTCTGCTATCACGTTGGAACTCCCTGGAATGTGCGATGCTAGAAGAAAACTGTTGGTAGCCATCGCCCATTGCCATATCCTTATGGCCTCTCGACAAAGGGGGTAAGATTTGGTTCCACCTTGCTTGATGTACCAGACCACCGCCATGTTGTCTGAATCACAACTGTCCCAGACGGCAGCAGGGGATGGAATGCTTGCAACGCCAGAAGCATCGCCCTCAGCTCTAGAACATTTATATGCAGATGGGCCTCCAGTTCGGACCAAGTGCCTTGGACTGTCTGTCCCTGACATAGTTCCCCCCCACCCCATCAGGGAGGCGTCTGTGGTCACTGTGGCCTTGGGTTGCTGGGGAGAGAAGGGGCGAGACCATTGAGATAGATTGTGCATCATCCACCAATTTAAATCCTGTTTGCACCTGTGGGTTACTCAAATCATGGCTGAAAGAGGATGCTGAAAAGGATACCATTGGGTGAGCAGTAGCCATTGTAGAAGCCTCATGTGAAACCTGGCCAGGGGAACAATGGTGATGGAGGCTGCCATGGAACCCAACACCTGTAGAACTGAGTGAACCGTGGATTTTTCCCTTGAAAGGATTGGAATTAATTGTTGCTTTATCCTTAAAATTCTGTGCTCTGGAATAGCAGCTCTGCAGTTTTGTGTGTCCAAGATAACCCCTATGAATTCTGTCGACTGAGATGGGGTGAGATTGGATTTTTGCCAGTTTATGGTTATGCCTAGCCTGTGAGCAGTGAGGAGAGACTATGTCAGAGCTTTTTTCAGTAGATGTCTGGTGGGGACAGAAATGAGCCAGTCGTCTAAATATGGAAACACCTGGAATCCTTGAAGTCACAAGTGAGCTGTGACAACTGCCATTCACTTTGTGAACACTCTGGGGGCTGTAGAGAGTCCGAAGGGCTGTACTCTGAACTGTTAATGACTGGCTCCCGCACGGAAGTGCAGAAATCGTCTTGATGGCCTGTCCAATTTTATGTGGTAGTATGCATCTTGAAGATCTAGCGAGCACATCCAATCATTTTTTTCCAAAAGCTGGAGGATAGACTGTATTGTGACCATCCGGAATTTTTGTACTCTCACAAACTTGTTCAATACACTGAGATCCAAAACTGATCTCCAGTCCCGGGTTTTCTTTGGCACCAGAAATAGTCTCGAGTAGAATCCGGATCCTATCTGGTCTGGAGGGACTATTTGGAGAACTCTTTCTTAGCAGCTTTTTTATCTCTAGTGCTGCTACTTCCCTTTGACTGGGTGGAATGTCAGGAAGGTTTTTTGAAGGGGCAGGACAAAGATCGAAGGGGATATGATAACCTCTGGTTATAATCCTTTGTTCCCAAGAATCAGTGGTGACTGTTAGCAAGGCAGAAAGGTACAAGAAGAACCGTCCCCCAACCACCTCCAGAGGAAAGGAGTTGGGCCGCTCTTCAGGAGCGCTGGTAGGACTGACCAGGGAAAGAATCCCTGGAACCCTGGTTATGCGGACCCCGTCTGCCCCGAAAGGAGCGTCCTTCCCTGTAAGTTTCCCCCTCTGCTTCTGGGGGAGAACTCTGACTGTGCATCACGGAAAGGACCCTGAGATTTCTTGAACAATATCCTCCCACTCTTTTGGTTTCGGGAGAAAGCACGTTGAGGGGAAGAATAAGGGACACCTATAGCAGAAAGTGTCTTACCGTCCTGTTCACATCTGACCAGTGTGCTTTTAACTTTGGGCCCAAACAATGAGGAGGCCTCAATGGGAGCAATAAGAAAGGAAGTCTTAAAGGGTTCTGCAAAATTGCACAAGCGCATCCAGGCATGTCGTCTCAAGACCGCAGCTGAACCCACTGCTCTAGCTGCTCCTTCTGATGCATGAGATATCAGTCGCATAGAGGAGTTGGATATAGAGTCAGTGGTGGCCAGCTGAGAGGCCACTTTGCCACGGACCTCATCAGACACGGCACCAGCCAAGGTTTCAGAAAGCTCAGAAATCAGATCCCTTTGAAGCCTGGTAAAATGTGCCATATAATTCAGGGACCTGACAGTAAAGGTCGCTGAAGCAAAGGTGCGCTTCCCTATCCTGTCCAGGGCCCAGGACTCTTTGTCAGGCGGCTGGACAGTCGGGCTTTCTCCTTCTGCCAGATCCTTTTTTGTTGCAGCCGCCACCACCAAAGCATCCACAGAAGACCTTTGAACCAATGGGCATCTGAAGCAGGAGGGGACAAAAACTTATCTGGCCTCCAAGGAATAGCTTAGACGGTATCAGGAGCCTTTCAAGCATGCTGCACGATGAGCCAGACAAGTTCATCAGCAGATGGAGTAACCCAGGAGGTAGGGGGCCGGGCGCAAAAGGCCTGCAGGAACACAGATTCCTCAGAGGTCGGATTAGAGGACTGCCAGTCACCTCTCTGTTTCAGGATTTCGAGGATATCACCAAAGGATACCTCAGAGGGTGACCGAGGGGAACCTTCCTCCTCATCGAAATCTGTGTCTTCCGTGAGGGACTCCTCTGTGGAGTCCATGTGCTTCCTCTTGCACAAACTTTTCCAGTGAACCTCCTCAGCGGGAGAAGCTGAAGAAGACATCAGAAAAGGGGATTCCTGTGGGAATATGTCCCGAGGCGGTGTCCACTAGGTGCGACTTGTGAAACCAGTGTACCAGAGGAGGTATAGACAGTCCAGTATCGCCAACAGAAGCGAAAGCCTTCATCAGTTGGAAGGCTGGTCCACCCAAAGAAGAGTGCATGTCTAGGACATGGGTCACCCCTCCCCTAAGTGACTCAGCCTGCCGACCCGGAGTCCCTGGATGGCTGTGGAGCAGCAAACTATGCGTGTCACAGCTGACATACTGGGTCGTAGCAAAACTTTCCTGCCATGAAGACAACTGTGGTTCCTTAGTGAGATCCATAAAGGGGACCGCAGAAGGTGAAGACTGTGCTATATCCATGGACTTCAAAGGCAATGAAGGAGGAGAATAAGAAGGGGTCTTTGGAGATGGGTGATCACCTCCCAAGGAAGGATAGTTACTGAGGGGTGGATACCTCTGGCCAAGAGCACCTGATCCACAAAACGCAACACATCATGTTCGGAAAGGCTTCTAGTGAACCTCATGGAGATTGAGGGAGAAAAAGGCCTGTCCACAGAAGAGGCAAACTCGGTGCCCATCTTATCTGTCCGCACAGAGGACAATGATGCCGAGAGACTGTACTGTTGTCTGCACCGAAGTCATCGGTGCCGAGGTCATGGTCTGCACTGACAGGGATCGGTGCTGAAGTGGTTGTCGGTGCCGAAGCTGGAACCGGCAAAACTGGAGTCAACAATAAAGGAGTCGGTTCCGAGGAAGATCACGGAGCCGACGCGGTCAAGGTCTGTGCTGACTGAATGGTCAGTGTCAATACAGTGGTAATAGTCTGAACCGAGGAGCCCCTCGGTGCCAATACAGAGAAGGCTGCAGGAGAAGACGGAGCCAAGATCACTAAGGTGCCGAAGGTCTAGGCACCAAAAGGACTGGAGCTGACTGAGTGAGCTCCGAAGCCGAAACTTTAACCTTTTTAGGTTTTGGCTGGCGGGAGTCCCCAGCCTGGGATGAAGGCAAAGATTTAGCCTTAGTAGGAACATCCAAGATTTTCTTATGGGCTCTAGGAGGGGTTAAGGCCTCCAACCCAGAAATAGCCTCTGAAAAGGGAGATTTAAGAAGTCCCTTCAGTAAAAGCTTGTTTTTCCTTTCCAACAAGGTTCTATTTGAAAAGTTCTCACAAATAGTACAGGGTGGGTCAATAGACAAATGGAAAGCTCCCAAACAATAAACACACACAGAGTGTGCATCAGAAGTAGGTAGTTTGTGTCCACAATCAGAACACCGCTTAAACCCCGGACTACCTTTCTTATCTGCCATGACAGCAAATTAATTAATAGAAAAGGTACCAGTAATGGTACAACAGGATACCCGAAGGTATGAGAAAAAAGGGGAAGGATTACCAACGATGCTAGAGAGAGAATACCTCGCAGTAAAAGTGGTAAAGAAAGAAGCAGAAAAACCTGAAGAAATTATGTACGCTAGATGTGATAGGGTAAGAGACAATGAAATATAAACTTTGACAGAAAAGTAATCTGAAAAACTATTAAACAACAAATAACTACTTAGCTCAAGAGAAGTAGCTGGACACGACTGAATGGCAACGTGGCAAACAAAATCTGAGGTGACAGGGGGATTGTGGGTAAGAATTTAGCCTGAGAGTTTGAAGCTGACGCGAGCTTGGAAAATGGCCGGCTCGGTTCCGAGGTTGGAACAGATACCCATGCGTAAGGAATGAACGAGGATTAACAATATCAGATCTAGGACTTCTCTATAGGAACAAACACTTTAGAACTAAACAAACCAAAGCTACTATTGCAAGAACTCATCTCTTACTTCTCTTTCTCTAAGCCTCTCCCATCCTTACTAATCTCCGTCAGAGTGATCTAAACAAAATGGAATCTTGTTATAACAAAATAGCAAAGTTCGCTTCTGAAACCTCATACAAATCCCACCACTGTCTCGCCCTTAACCAACTCAACTGGCTCAAGCTACCTCAACTACTTCTGTTTAATCAACTCACAATAGCACATAATCTCTTCTACTTTCCAGAAAAAAACCCTGCACTTCAAAATATAATCAACTCCCACATCCCTACCAGAGACTTACGATCTAGTTCTCAGAACCTAATAAGCGTTATCAGACACAAAAATTATGCTGGAAAATCTCTTTGCCTGCACTATTGCCAAAATCTGGAATTCACTACCTAGCCAAATAACCTCTACTACCTCCACTATTCAATTTAAGAAACTCCCGAGAACCCACTTCTTAAACAATTGACTTTGTTCATGCTACTCCCCAGGTTAATTTGCACCAATACCATGTTCAAGGATTCTATAAAGGTCCCCTAATTCCATTCACTGTAAAGCTTAATAATCATTGGTTAGTTCTGTAACAAAATATTGAGAGTACTCATAACTTAGAAAGACAAAAAAAATAAATTTTTTTGTGTTTATATTCTATATAAACCCTACTACTACAATGCTGTATGATGACTTTACTAAAGGAATTGTTAATCTATACATAACTATGTTTCTATGGAACCTATATCTCTGTATGATATTCTTATGTAATGTCTTTATGACATGCTATTGGAGCTTTTCTCCCTGGGCCTCTGCTGAAAATGGATGTGTGTCCAGTCGGACTTTCCCGGTTAACAAATGTAAAATAAAATAAAAATAAATATAAAAAACTTTAACATGTATTAAAGTCTTTTATATTGTTCCTGCCGTGTCTCTCCCTCTTATTCATTTTATTGAAGAAAATTTGTTCACTGGTGTGAGAGGGAGTTAATTCAGAGTGGCTACACTATTGACTTTCATTGGTATGTGCCATTTTCCCTGATCCATTACCTTGGTGACCTTCTCAAAGATGTCCAACAGGTTTAGTAGGCATAACCTTCCCTTGACAAAACCAAACTGCATTGGGTCCACTGTCTGAAGGATGCCTACGTCTTTGTTGAGCATTTCCATGATAACTCATTCCATGGCTTTGTACACTACACTAGTCAGGCCAGCAGGTCTGTTTCTGAGGTTGGTTGATGGTCCACCCTTGTGAAGTGGAATAACCTTTGCACTCCTCCATTCTTGTGGTACAAAGCCTGTTTTGAGGTTATAGTTGAAAAGTGACCCATGTGGTCCTGATAGGTCATGTTTCAAGCTATTTATTTTACATTTGCTTACCAGGAAATTCCAGCTGGACATACGCCCTTTTTCAGTGGAGGCCCACAGAGAAAAGCTCCAAGTCAATTAAGTAGCATAACAACAAAAGGTAATAATAATGTACAATGTAACAATAAACCAGGAGGTAACATTGTAAATATAAAATACAAGATATACACAGCATTTGTAGTAGTATCAAAATCACAGATATAAAAACAATGACGACATAAAATAAGCAGAGACATTTGGTTAAACAGTTATAGTGGCCATCATAACTATTTACAAGAGGTAGTGCATCCCGGTATATTGTCAGGACTTAACAGGCCCGTTAGCAAACCAAAGCCAATGCTGGACAAACAGCAGAAGAGCAAACAGAAAAAAAAAGAACCAGCAAGGGGTGACCACAGTTCTAGGCATAAATTACATTCCTTTAATAAAACAAGGATAAGCGTTTTTCACATATTCAGCTTCCTCAGATCCATACATAAAAACTCAAACATCAGCTTAATAAACACATATCATTAGTCATAACTGAGCTAATAACCAATAAAAATCAGTGTTTCAATTTACACCCCTTGAGGGCAGGTTTTAAACAAACACTGGTACTAATGCCTGGATATCTGTCTGCTTGTAGCCTTAGTAACCATTTCAGCTCAACTTGTTCATCTTTATTATTCACATCTCTCTCCTTTAATTTCTCACTCAAATGTTGTAACACTCTAAATGTTTGTCCTGTGCTTTCCACTAATATGTTTGGCTAAAGCATTATTCGTTTTCTTATTCCTGATCTCATACATATGGTGCAAAATTCTCTCCTTTAATTTCTGTGTAGGTTTCCCTACATAAAAACAGGTGCAGGCATACCTCTCAACCTTTTAGAGCAAGAAATCTGGACAAAGCCATAAATAATCAGGGGACAAAAGCCCAAAAATGGGGACAATTTTTAAATACTGCTCTTAAAAACTGACCGCTCTTCATCAACTGGACCAACAGCCAAGCTCCGCTCAGTTCCTAGTATTGGGTCTCCCCGACTCCATTCCCCCTGCTTCTCCCCAGAACCAGAGGTGCCTCGGAGCCATTCCCCGGCATCAGTATCACCTCACCTCATCTCTAGCCTGATGTTGGTGGCCTCTTCCTCCAGATCCACCCGCAGCCTTTCCAAAGCAGAGGTGGACAGGATGGAGTCTTGCCTGCCCCCTCTCCCCCTGGAGTGGGGGGTATGCAGTCTGCCTTTATCCAGATTAGTCCTTCTCCGATCCAACCCCCGGTTTCAGAGTCCTCTGATCAGAGGACCCTCAGCGTCAAGGGATCGGGCACCAATGGTACCTCGACGCCTGCCATTACCTTCAGTAGACCCGAAAAGACTAGCTTGGATCCGTCCAGTTCACAAAGATGTAGCCTAGGCACCAAATCTGAGGGGATGGTTACGGCTTAGAGTTTTTTTGAGCAGAGCCTCCCAATCAGAGCCGTGGCACCTGAAGGTTCAGCTCCACCTCCGTTGATCCAAAGGATTATGGACCCAACCGTAGCCCCAACCCAGGGGGGTCATTCTCCTTCTGCCTTTGACATGGTGGAAAGGGTTCTCCCGATCCCAGAGACCCTTGACTATCTTGGCTCCCTCCGTTTCTGGTCCAGATTCAGCCATCCTGCTACCTCAGGGACAGCCTTCTGCCTCTCTGCCCCAGGGTGCTACCATACAGGAACAGCTAGATGTTTGAGTCCTCCCCAGAGACCCCCCCTGAGGAGATTCCTCAAATGCACGTGTAAAAGGAGGCACTTAAGACTCCCCGCCAGAGTCTCTCACTGAGGACGCAGACTTGGAAAAAGGGGGAAGAGTTCCCTCAGATCACCCCCTAAGGATGTCGCATTTGGAGACATCACAGAGATCCTGTGGCAGTGCAAGGGTTGGTCCGTCCAGAAACCCAACCCTGACGAGTTGGTGTTCCTGCAGAAGTCTGGTGCAGAACCCTCTACTTCCTGCGTGTCCCCTCCCGCAGATCCTCCAGTGGATCTTGTTACATCTTGGGAGTGGAAGGAGCCCAACACAGTGGAGCCTATCCCCAACACCCTGATACATTCCTGAGCCCCTACACACAAACCGCACGGGTCTAAGGGACCCCCTGTCAATGCCATGGTTGTAGCGGCGGCCACAAAGGAGGAGCTCGCACAGGAGAGTTCTACGGTCCGTCCACCAGATAGAGAGTCCAGGACCTTTGACCATTTCGGAAAGCAGGCCTACACTTCAGCAACATTCTCCAAGTGCTCTGAACTACATGGCACACATCATTAGGCTCCAGTGAGACTTGAAGGAGGTCACGGAGTCTACCCCAGGGTCCATGTCGGCACAGGACAGAAAGGTTTTCTCCTCTCTAATGGCCACCTTCACTTCCATTTCTCCTCTCTAATGGCCACCTTCACTTCCATTACCAATACCTCTATGCGGCATCTCTCTCATGCTACTGAGGGTGCTGCTACAGGTGCAGGAGCAGGCATAGCCATCAGGCGTTTTACCTACCTTCTCAGCGTCCTTCAAGGCGTCATTCACAAATGCCCCGTATGATGGTTCCACTCTCTTTGGAAAGACTATATACGATGCAGTGGTCCACAGCGAGGAGGACGGGAAGACTAACTGCCGTCGGAATCTGCTTCTCAACCCCCACCAATGATCCTTCTCCAGGAATCAGTGGGGAGCAAAGAAGATGTGGTTCGGGAAGTCTCAGGGTTATTCCCAGGATGCTTCGGACTCGCCTTCCCCTAGAGGCAGAGGGGGATTCGACAGACACCACCCTTGCAACAGTGGGGGCCAGAGGAATCAAGGGTCTCAGGACTCCTTCTCGAACACGCCCATGCAGTAGCCCTGAAGTGCTGCTCAGCTGCTTATCTCTGGAGGCCGACTATCCCTACACCCAATAGCCTGAGAGTCTATCACAGAAGATCAATGGGTGTTGCGAATCATATCCAGAGGATATTCAATTCCCTTCCTGCGAAGGCCAGTTCTGGCCAAATGCCTCCTGGACATTCCACCTACACAAAGTGAGGCAGCAGCACAAGAGATTTCTAAGCTGCTAGAAAAGAGTCATCTAGCCTGTCCCCCCAGACCAATCCAGATTAGGCATTATTCCAGGTTCTTTTTAGTGCCAAAGAAAATGGGGGACTTGAGACCAATTCTGGATCTCTCTACCCTGAACCTGTCAGTTTTAAAAACAAAATTCTGGATAGTCACACTTCAATCTATCCTGCCTTTCCTGCAGTAGAACGACTGGATGTGGTCAGTAGACCTCCAAGATGTGGACTATCACATCAAAATGGAGAGAAGCTTTCGGACGTTTCTGCGCTTCCGACTGGGGGCCAATCATTACCAATTCAGAGTGCTACCCTTTGGTCTCACCACAGCCTCCTGTGTGTTCACCAAACTGATGGTGGTAGCAGCTCACCTGCAGCTACAGGGTCTCCTGGTCTTCCCATACCTGGACGATAGGCTCCTTTCCGATCCCTCCAGAACAGCCTCTGCCAAGCCAGGGATTTCCTCATCCAAACCGCCCACCAGTTTGGTATCACCATCAATCTCAACAAATCCATTAGAACCAGTTCAAAGTCTAGACTTCATTCGAGCCTGGTTGGACACCATTCAGACCAAGGTTTTCCTGACACCCAACAGACTTCAGTCCCTCAAACTTCATGTCTGTCATATTCTTCAGGTCCCATCTCCTCCAGCGGAGTTTGTTTTAAGGGCACTGGGGTCCATGGCGGCCACGATCACCCTCATTCCCACAGCTCGGTTGCACATGAGGATACTTCAATGGACTCTGGCAGTCCAGTGGTCATTACTAGATCAACTGCTGTCACTTCCTATTCACCTCTTGCAAGCATGCATGGATTCTTTTCTGGGGTGGATTCAGTCCCTGGATCTCCTTTGTGGTTGCATTCTTCCCACCCCCTCTAACCACAGTGACCACAAACGCCTTCCTGCTCGGGGGGGGGGGCATTGCTTGGGAAGGACAGTTCAAGGCACGTGATTTTCCCTGGAGACCCAATTCCATATCAACGTCCTGGAGATGAGGGTGGTGCTTTTGGTGCTGCAAGCCCTTCATGCCCATCTTCCCCTAGGGATGACTGCCATCCAGATAGACATGTCGGTAGTCTGGTACATCAACAAATTGGGGGGGGGGGGGACCAAGTCTTACCCTCTTTGTCGCAAAGCCATGAGATTGTGGAAGTGGGTGATTTCCACCAGTCATTTTCTGGTGGCAACACACATCCCGGGGAGGTCCAACATTCTGGAGGACAGGCTCAGCAGGTCTATCCGAATGCTTTACGAGTGGTCTCTGAATCCTTCAGTAGTGAAACACATCTTTCTAAAGTGGGGTCAGCCTTGTTGTGATCTCTTCGCCTCTCCTTCCAACGTGAAGTGCAGTGAGTTTTTTGCTCTGATCCCCCCTGGGGGAGCCCCCAGAGATGCTCTGGTTCATGTTTGACCCTCTGGTCTCCTCTATGCTTATCCTCCACTTCCCCTGATTCCAAAGTTCATTCAGCCCCTGGGGGAGCCCCCAGAGATGCTCTGGTTCATGTTTGGCCCTCTGGTCTCCTCTATGCTTATCCTCCACTTCCCCTGATTCCAAAGTTCATTCAGAAAGCGCAACAGCTGGGGAGCGCAGTCATCCTCATTGCCCCCTTCTGGCCTCGACAAGTATGGTTCCCTTCTCTGTGATCTCATGTAGTGTGTCCTCCCTGGACATTGGATCCAGTTCCAGATCTCCTTTCTCATCCTTCAGGGGTTCCACATCCAGAACTAGCCAGTTTGAAGCTCACTGCTTGGCTGCTCCCATTCCCACGATAGTTAGGACTCCTGGGCTATCTTCGCCGTTTAAGAATATCTTGGTAGCAGCTCACAGATATTCCATGAGGAAGGCCCAACTCAAGTAAGTGAAAGTGTTTCTCAATTTGGGTATCGCAACAGGATTTGGATTCCTTCACTTCTCCGATTCCTGTTATTTTAGAGTTCCTGGCAGGCATTTTCAACAGGGTGCCAGTTCCTGTACGGTTAAAGTTCAGCTGGAGACTATTTCCAATTTCCACAGAGGGGAGAATTCAGCTTCTCTGGTGTCTTCTAAGCTCTGCAAAGCCTTTCTCAAGAGTACCGTTCTTCTTAGGCCACCGATCAATGACCCTACACCCCTTGGGACCCTACTCCGATATTCCAAGCCTTGGTTTCCTCCCCCTTTGAACCTACTGCTTCAGTGGATCTACATTTTCTGTCTTGGAAGACAGCCTTCCCAATTGCTATTACTTCAGCTAAAAGAGTACTGGAGCTTGGCCTTATCAATTAAGCCTCCATACATGATCTTTCATAAATACAGGGTATATCTGCACACTAACCCTTCCTTTCTGCCAAAAGTAGACTCAGAATCAAACATCAATCAGGTTATCAACCTCATCTTCTTTCCGAACTTTCAGAGTAAGGGAGAGTATAAACTGTACCTGGTGGATGTTCATAGACAGTTAAGTTTTTACTTACTTCCTACTCTAAGCCCTTTCTAGAGAAACCTGTATTTAAGGTTACCATTGCTCATTGGATTTCTCAGTACATTGTTTTGGCCTATTCAACTAAAGGACTGTCCCCCGCCAGGTCAAGTTAAGGCACATTCTAATTTGGTCCATAGTTTCCTTGAATGACAATTTGCTCTGTGGCTACTTGGGCGTGTTCACATACTTTTATCGTCCATTACAAGTTGGACCTTCTCTTCAGAAGCGGGGCATCCTTTGGCTCTGCTGTGTTACGGAATATCCTAGTGGGAGGGCCTCCCAGGTGTTTGGTAGCTGGGGACTCTGTCCCACAGGTTGAAGAGCAAAGGAAGACAACAACTTCAGATAAAGAAGTTATGCACTCACCATAACATTCCATCTGAGTTGTTGCTCTTCATTTGTCTTCAACTGTCCCCCCTCCTTCCCCCTGCCTTACATCCTAGTAGGAGGGCCTCCCATGTGTTTGGTAGCTGGGGACTCTGCCCCACAGGTTGAAGAGCAAAGGAAGACAACAACTTCAGATAAAGAAGTTATGCACTCACCATAACATTCCATCTGAGTTGTTGCTCTTCATTTGTCTTCAACTGTCCCCCCTCCTTCCCCCTGCCTTACATGGGCTGTGTGGTGATCTGGCTGGAAAAGATATGGCCCTTCTCTTGACATAAATGGTCATTCATTGCAATACTTTCTGGGTTATTGTACCAGGGGATAAAAAATTGTGTCATGTTGGGCTGCTAGGGTAAGCAACAAACTCAATCTGAGTGAAAGGAGACAGGGGGCATTATAGGTAGGGGAGGAGCTTGGAGCTCGGATCCAATTCTGGAGAAATGCGGCAGAGTTGAATCTATCCTGGATCAGTGGCCCCACAGGTTGAAGACAAATGGAACAACAACTCAGATGGAACATTATGGTGAGTATGCAAGTTCTTTTTTTTCTTTTTTTTTTTTTTTTTTTTTAACTCAACTCATCAGAAAAGTTTTGGCTGTGCAACCAAGCATACCTCCTTACCACAATTAAAAGATATATACTTACCATAATTATACTTATGTACTTACCATAACTTGGCATCTGGGTTATCTGTAGTCACCATTCATCACGTTAGGGTCTTGGATCTGAGCCAGCATACGCAGAAAGTACAGTTTTGTACCTACCATAAATGTAGATGTTCGAGTGCTAATACATGCAGTCATAACAGATGGGTTCTCCTGCCATCAGGCGGGTCCTCGGTCGGCCGAATTCCAAAGTCTAGGTCCGGCGTCGGTTGTTGTCGCTTCTTCCCTGACGTCAGTGCGACAGGGGTATAAAGGAACCAGCCGACGCCATTTTCTTCAGTTTTTCTTGCCTCAGATGTCAGGTGCCCCCAGTAGGAAGGCAATACATAAATGTGTGTAGTAAAACAATGCAATATAATCAAAAAACAGTAGTTGCAAGCAAATACACCATAAATGAATACCCCAATCAGGTGGTATGAATTGGAATTAGCCAATAGGCCTGTCCCAAGAGGGGAAGGAGGGAGGGAAACCTGGACTGCAGCTGTATTAGCACTCGAACATCTACATTTATGGTAGGTACAAAACTGTACTATGTTCATCATGCATACAGCTGCAGTCATAACAGATGGGTAGAATCCCAAAGCTAAGAAAGGGGTGGTAGGCACTAGATGGAGCTAGGAGGAGCCAGGATGCCCTACAAGACTGCAGTGGCAAAGCCTGCTCTAGTTTTGGAGTATAATGGTAGGTTGTAGTGCTTGGAGAAGGTATGCACAGAACTCCAAGTGGCTGCTTCCAAAATATCTTTGGTAGGAACTCCTCTGAGGAAAGCTGCAGAGGTAGCTGTGGCCCTGGTGGAGTGAGATCTGATGCCTGTAGGAACAGTCTTGCCATGAAAAGAATAGCAAAAGCGTATGCAGTGGGCTATCCATTTTGAGATTGTCTGCTTGGAAATTGGCTTTCCTTGAGCTCCTACAGCATAGGACACGAAGAGCTGTTCTGATTTTCTGAAAGGCTTTATTCTGTCCAAATAATAACGCAGTTGTCTGTGGATGTCCAAGGAATGTAGTAATCTCTCCCCTTTGTTTTGAGGATTAGGATAAAAAGTAGGTAGATGTATGGCTTGATTCAAAGCTACCCTGGATACCACTTTAGGCATAAAGGATGGGTTGGTTCGTAAGGAAACTCTGTCCTGATGGAAGATGATAAAAGGCTGCACAGCCATGAGAGCTTGTAGTTCCGAAACTCTACGAGCTGAGGTAATAGCCAGAAGGAAAGCTGTTTTCCAAGACAAATATTGCAAATCTGATGAGGCAGCTGGCTCAAAGGGAGGCAAGGTCAGTTTTTCCAGAATGAAATTGAGATCCCAAGCAGGTATTGGTTGTTTCCTTGGGGGTCTTAGATTCTTAGCCCCTCTGAGGAACTGTCTTAAGAGAGGGTGAGAGAATAAGGGTGGATCAGTGTTGTATTATGCAGAAATGGCTGAGGCATGGATTTTGATGGAGGAGAATAAAGTCCACTGCTTAGCAACTCAGCTAGATACTGTAGTATTTGAGGTAAATTCAGTTTTCCAGGATCCTGGCCCTTTTTCTCATTCCAGACACAAAACCGTTTCCATTTTGCGGAGTAAGCTTTTCTAGTTGATGGCCTCCTGGCCTCCAAAATGACATCCTGCACCTCCTTGGAGAGTAGGGTCTGTTGTGATGCTAAGGAATCTTCCATGCAGCTAGATTGAGTGTTTTTAGCTGGCTGTGAAGAGTTTTGAAGCTGTGCTGAGTCAGGAGAAGAGGCATTAGAGGCAGGGTCCATGGTGGAGAATGCGTCAGGCTCCTCAGGAGTGGGTACCAGTGTTGTATTGGCCAGTCTGGAGCAATGAGAATCATCTTTGGTCTGTCTGCTCTGGTTTTCAATAGAACTTTGGGTAGCAGAGGAAGAGGTGGGAAGGCATAAACTGTCATTGATGTCCAACTGAAAGAGAGCGTCCACTCTCCAGGCCTTTGGATGGAAAATCCTTGAGCAGAATTTTGTCAACTGGTGATTTTTGTGGGAGGCAAAGAGATCTATGTCTGGCCTTCCCCATGCTTGGATTATTTCTGTAAAAACTTTTGGATGCAACTTCCATTCGTGTGGATCTGTCATATTTCTGCTTAGGTTGTCTGCCAGCGTGTTTTCCTTGCCTGGCAGGTACTGTGCTTGTAGTTCGATTTGTAAGTCCATGGCCATGTTCCAAAGTGACATGGCCAGTCTGCATAGGGGGTATGACTGTGTTCCTCCCTGTTTGTTTATGTACCACATAACTGTAGTGTTGTCCGTTCTTATCAATAGTTGACCTGGTTGCAGGAGGTCTTTGAAAGCTATTATAGCATTTATTACTGCTAGCATTTCCTTTTGATTGATGTGAAGGTGCCTTTCTTTTTGGGACCATTTGCCCTGAATGCACCGATCTGTCATGTGCGCCCCCCAGGCGTAGTCCGAGGCGTCTGTTGTGATGACTTGATTTGCTTGAGGCTTGCTGAATGGAAGACCTGTGTTTGTTTGGCATGCTTGAGCCCACCACAGAAATTCCTTTTGCAGACATGGAATTAGTGGTATTATTGTTTCCAAACTGTGGCTGTGTTGAGACCATAGGTTTTTCAGGTACCATTGAAGTTTCCTCATATGCAGCTTTGCACATGGGATTAGTAAGATGCCATGAATCCCAGCACCTGCAGGATTTTCCTTGCAGTTAGCCTGGTGCAATTTTCTAGTGTTCTGAAGTATTGAGTTAGTTGCCCCTACTTCTCTGGCGTGAGGTAGGCCATCTGGGTGTTTGTGTCCAAGTTGGCACCCAGGAAAATTATCTTCCGAGAGGGTATTAGTCTTGATTTCTTTTTGTTGACTGTGTATCCCAGAGAGTTCAACAACATTATTACATAAGCCAGATGTTTCAGAAGAATGTGCTTGCTGTCCGCTTGGATCAGGCAGTCGTCCAAATAGGGGTATATTTGTATCCCTTGAAGTCTGCAGTAGGCAATTACTGATGCCAGGCATTTCGTGAATACTCTGGGCGCAGTAGATAAGCCAAAGGGCAATGCAGAAAATTGATAATGGGTTGAACCTGCAAGAAATCTGAGGTATCTTCTGCAATTTTGTCTGATTGGGACATGCAGGTATGCCTCCTTGAGGTCCAATGTTACCAGCCAAGACTCCTTGCCCAGCATGGGAAGAAGCTGCTGTAGGGTGAGCATCTTCAATTTTGGTACGAGTATAAATGTGTTCAGGATGGATAGGTCCAAAATAGGTCTCCAATCTTTTCCCTTCCTTGGTACCGGGAATAGTCTGGAATAAAAACCTTGACCTTGTTCGCATGTAGGTACCTCTTGAATAGCTTTCATGTTTATGAGATCTGTAATTTGCCTTTGTGCCTCTGCCCTTTGATTGTGTGGCAGGTTTGGCATGCCTCTCATTTTTGGAAGGGTGTGAAAATGGAATCTGTAGCCTCTGTTTATAATGTCCAGGATCCATTTGTCTAATATGCCAATTTTTTGAAAATAATGCCAGTTTTCCTCCTAAGGGGGCTGCCATTTGAGTCTTGCTTGGCATGCAAAGGGGAAAGTCATTGGGCTTGCTTTCTGAAAGATTGCGAGTTATCCTCACCACCTCTTTGTGTAGGAGCTTGCCATTGTCTGCCTCTAAACGATCCTTGGGATTGTCCCCTGCCCCTCGGGCGTCTGTATCTACCTCTTTGGGGTCTGTCCGTGGCTGGAAAGGACCAATTTGTTGAAGGCCAATTTTTACTGAAACGTGGGGGTTGTACCTGTAGAAAATCTTTCACAGTTTGCATTGATTTAGCCTTTTCCTCCATTTTCCTTAATACCTCCTCAGCATTAGCACCAAATAATACATCCTTTTGTAGAGAGGCATCTAGTAATTTAGCTTTGACATGATCAGGCAAGGTTTGTTCCTCGAGCCAGGCAGGTCTACGTATGACTGATCCTGTAACAGCAGTTCTACATGAGGCCTCTAGAGCATCAAAACCACATTGTAAGGTATGCTTACCCACTTGTTCTGCACTATGCATCAAATCCTGCAACTCCTTCAAGTCTGGTTGTTCAGGTTGTGACATTTTACTTTTCAATTGTGATAACAAAAACTGTTGGTATTTTAGCATATGGAACTGACAGTTTAAGGCCCTCATGGTTAAGGTAGCCGATGTATATACCTTTTTTCCCCACCTTTCTAAGGATCTGGAATCTCTCTCGGAAGGTAATGGATTTTTAGCAGTGGAGGCCTTAATTCCCTTGGGGCCCTGTGAAATGGTTTCTGGGTCAGCAGCATGGCTTTTGTATAGAAATTGGTGTGAGTCAGGAACCCTGTAGTACCGGTTAGGCTTGACTGGGGCTGGAGGCAGAGAATCCGGGTTAAGGCAGGCCTCCGAGTAAACATCATCTAGGATGTCCAAGACAGGAGGTATAGCCAGAGGCCTGTGCTGGGGTAGCAAGAGAAATTCCCTAAGCCTTTTCTTGGAATCTGAATAATCTTGGCCTTCCCAGTGGAAGTGTTCCCTTAAGGTATGCAAAGTTTCCCCAAATGAGTAATCCTCTGGGGGGGGGGGGGATACAGAAGGAATGGACTCCTCTGCATCAGAGTCTTCAAAAGGGGAGTAAGAATGTTCCTGATCATCAGAGTGCTCTGAAATAATGGAGCCCTGAACAGAGGGGGATTCTTCCTCCACTCTGGGCCTTTTGTCCGGTGGGGGTTGAGAACCCCTGATAAGAGAAATTAAATCTTTCGGCGCAGTGGTGCAGCGGTTAACATTGTCACCTCACAGCAAGAGGTTCACCGGTTCGATTCTCGGCTGGGGTGCCTTCTGTGTGGAGTTTGCATGTTCTCCTGTGTTCTGGGTTTCCTCCGGTACTCCGGTTTCCTCCCACATTCCAAAGACATGCATCTGGAGCATTTCTCCCCGGGCCTCTGCTGAAAACAGGCTCTGTGAAACCTAGTCGGACTTTCCCGGTCAACAAATGATAAATAAAATAAATAAAATAAAATAAATAAAATCCTCAGCCATTTTAAGCATCTGTTTTTTAGGCATGGAGCCTGTAGATGGGCCCTGTGAAGCTTGTCTCTTAGAATGCATGGCTGCTTTAGACTTAATGAAAGCCTAGATGGAAAAAGAAGAGGAAGGTCTGAAGACACCTTGAGTGGAGGTAGACCTATCCACATTTTGAGGTTCAACGCCAAGAGTGGCTTCGGTATCTGTAGTCGGGGTGTGGGCGAGGAGCCTGCGACCTTGGCACAGGAGACTCCACCAATGAAGTGTCGCCGGTAGTCAGGGCTGCGAGGCCTCGCTGAGAACCGACCACGTGTAGTAGGCTTTGGCGTGGTGTCGGAAGAGGCCGCGGACCTCGTGTGTCGGTCCTTATCTTTGCGCTTTTTAGACAAAACTGGAGTCGGAGTATCCGACGACATAATATAGTTAAATTGTTTTCCAAAATAATGCTGGGCGAACTCCGCCCGACGCTTAATGGTGCGTTTGTTGAATGTAGCACAAAAGCGACAGACCGAGACGTCGTGGTCTGGGCCTAAACAAGGTATACAGAGGGAATGGAAATCCTTATGCGGTATTTGCTTCCCACATGAAATACAATTATTAACTTTGTCTGACATTGGTCTGAGGCAAGAAAAGTTTCCCCAACGGGGTACTTAGCTTTCAAAAAGACTTCGGTTTCAAAATTTTCGTAATTTCAGGAGCTGGCCGGCCGGCACTTGCGAACTGCTTCTGCTTCGGGCACCGCGCGGCAAGAAAGACTGAAGAAAATGGCGTTGGCTGGTTCCTTTATACCCCTGTTGCACTGACGTCAGAGAAGAAGCGACAACAACCGACGCCGGACCTAGACTTCGGAATTCGGCCGACCGAGGACCCGCCTGACGGCAGGAGAACCCATCTGTTCCGACTGCAGCTGTATGCACGATGAACATCATAGCTTAGCTCAAGCTCCTCCCCTCCCATAATGCTCTGCTGCCCTACAATCCCTCAGATCGAGTTTGCATAAGAAAGGAAGACAGACAAAAGAATTTAAACAAAACAGAACCTCTAAATCCAACCAGTCTTTCAGGAAGGGGGCTGGAGGGTGGGATTGTGATGAATGGTGACTACAGATAAAGATGCCAAGTTATGGTAAGTACACAACTGTAAATCTGATGTTATCTAGTCACCATTCCTCACTTTAGGGTCAGAGTCCCCAGCTACCTAAATCCTGGGAAGTCTCAAGGAAGGACATGCCGAAGAACCGTGGAGCCAAATGAAGCCCTTCCTCTGGGAATCAAATCCAACTTATAGTGGGAAATGAAAGTGTGGGGAGAAGACCATGTTGCTGCAGCACAAATATCATCTAAAGGCTGACTATCTGCAAAGGCAGTGGAAGTAGAAACTGCCCTGGTAAAATGAGCCCTCACTGGTGTAGCCAAGGAAATACCTTCTGAATAAATGAAGGAAATACACTGCAAAATGCAACTGGAAACCATGACTTTCAAAATACCCCTGCCATTTCTATTCAAAGAGAAGGCGACAAAAAGTTGGTCTGAATGCCTAAATTCTCCCGTTCTATGTAAATAAAATTAGAAGTTATGTACCTACCATAACGTTCCATGTTAGTTGTCTTCTCTCGCCTTCTTTCTTGCTGGATGGGTTCGGAGCCGATCCTCGGCTCCGACTCGGCACTTGCCTTAGCTCGAGAACTCCTTTTACCAGCTCGAGGCAACCCTATATCCCATGATGCAAGGCGGAACTACCTCAGATCTCGTTTGGCAGCTAACTTACCCTGCTAAAGACTATCCTAACAGAATTAGGAACAATGGTTCCTAAAAGAAATCCTCATAACAACGTACCGGAGGAAACAATCTAATAGGAACTCTCCAAGATCTGTCCAGGCCAGGGGAAGGAGGGAGGGGCAGAAAGAAGGCGAGAAGACAACTAACATGGAATGTTATGGTAGGTACATAACTTCTAAATGTTAAGTTGTCAATCTCGCCTTCATTCTTGCTGGATGGGACCGTGTCCCTAGCACCTGTATCCCGGTGGCTCAATGGAACAGACTCTTGAGAACTGTGGAACCAAAACTGGCCCTATCTCTGGAGGCCAAATCCAACTTGTAATGAGAGACAAAGGTATGAGGCGTGGCCCAAGTAGCCGCTGCACAAATGGTATCAATGGGTAGCCTATCCTGAAAGGCTGCAGAAGTGGATAGACTCCTGGTCGAGTGTGCTTTTGGCTTAGAAGATAGTTGTTTGCCTCTGAGAGAGTACACATAGGAAATGGTGGAAGTCAACCATCTGGATAAGGTCACTTTAGAAACTGGAAGACCTATCCTGTTTTCTGCATAGGAAACAAACAATTGGTCCGATTTTCTAATTTGTTTAGTTCTATGCAAGTAGTACCTGAGCTGACGATGGACATCCAAAAAATGCAGTTTCTGTTCAGCTCTGTCGGAATAGTTAGGGAAAAAGACTGGTAGATCTATAGATTGGTTAATATTGGTTTGAGATGCAACCTTGGGGAGAAAGGAAGGGTTAGTTCTTAACGATACACTGTCCTTATGAAAAACCAAATAAGGTGAACGAATGCAGAGAGCTTGAATTCGAAACCCTTCTTGCAGAAGTGACAGCCAGTAAAATATAGTTTTCCACGCCAATAACTTCAAAGAACATGAAGCAGACGGTTCAAGGGAGGTAGTATCAAGGATGCCAACATTAAGTTTAGATCCCATTGGAGGAGGATGCTTTATAGGTGGTTTTAGGAGAAAAACTCCTCTCAAAAAGGCCTTGCATAATCTATGAGACATAATGTTATTGTCATGCAAGCCAACATGATACTTGGAAATAGCAGCCAGTTGTACTTTGACTGTAGATGGCGAGGATCCTGAATGAAAAACCTCCACCAGGAAATCTAAAACAGAATGTATGGGAGCAGTAAAAGGATCAATATTTCTGGAGTTTGCCCAAATCGAAAAACGCCACTTGCTAGCATAAATAGTCCTAGTGGACGACTTCAAAGAAGACACTAAAATGTCTCTGACCGAGTCAGAAATCATTGGTAGCCTGGCTAGGGAAGGAAGTGGAGCAACCAAGCAGTGAGGTTGAGAGAATGAATGGCCCGGTGCTGCTGACCCGACTGGTGGATCAAAAGATCCAGAACTGGGTCCAGATGCCAGGGCTGCACCAGAAGGTGACGATGCAGAGACGGAAACCAAATTTGTCTAGGCCAATATGGAGCAATGAGGATCAATTTGGCTCTCAAAACGGTGGCTTTCTGAATGACTTGTGGAATCAAGGGAAAGGGAGGAAAAGCATAAAGAAGTCCCCGAGGCCAATCCTGGGTTAGAGAGTCTCTCAGGGCTTGACCTGGAAGGGGAAATAGAGTGAAATAGTCTGGGCACTTGTTGTTTTGAGGGTAGCTTAAAAGATCGCAACAAGGAGTGCCCCACTTCAGAAAAATCTGATCCACTACAGATTGATTGAGAGACCACCGTGAGGCATCAGAATAGATCTGCTCAGCCTGTCCGCCAATAGGTTGGACCTGCCGGGATGTGCGTTGCTATCAGAAACCGCTGAGAAGAGATCGCCCATTGCCAAAGTCTGAGAGCTTCTCGACATAACGGATAGGACCTGGTTCCGCCCTGTTTGTTGATGTACCAGACCACGGACATGTTGTCCGCCTGTACTGCAATAGTCCCCGTGGGAAGAAAGTCGCCGAGGGCTTGCAACGTTAAAAGCACTGCTCTCATCTCCAGGACATTTATGTGCAGATGATATTCTGTGGGTTGCCACGTCCCGTGGACCATCCTGCCCTGATAATGCCCCCCCCACCCGATCAGAGAGGCATCCGTAGTGACTGTGGCAACTGGAGGAGGGGGAATAAAGGGTCGGCCCTGATGAAGAAGAGGGGAAGATATCCACCAGCCCAGATGAGCCCTGCACGACTGTGTGACTAAGATTTCGTGTCTCATCGGAAGATTGTGGTATGACCACTGCGTGAATAACATCCACTGCAGGAGACGATGTGGAAGCGAGCCAGTGGTAGAAGAACAATGGCCGCAGCCATAAGACCTAGAACCTTTAGGACAAATCTGGCTTTGATCTTGTTGCTTTGTAACAGAAGCCGAACAAATTTTTGGATGTCCAGAATTCTTTGATCTGTTAGTCTGGCTAACATTTTGACGGCGTTTAATTCTGCGCCTATAAAGGTGATAGATTGGCAAGGCAGCAGAGAAGATTTTTCGAAATTTACTGAAATTCCCAATTTCCTGCAAAGCTGTAGGGTGTAGTCTCTGGACTGAAGAAGCTGACACTTGGTGGTGGCGGAGAAGAGCCAGTCGTCCAAATAAGGAAACACCTGGAATCCTAGACGTCTCAGGTGAGCTGTGACCACTGCCATGCATTTGGTAAACACTCTGGGGCTGAAGTGAGGCCAAAGGGCAGTGCTCTGAATTGGTAATGACTGGTCCCTAGCCGAAAGCGGAGAAACCTTCTGGAGCGTCTGTGAATCTTTATGTGATAGTACGCATCCTGAAGGTCTATAGAGTACATCCAGTTGTCCTTGCCCAGAAAGGGCAGAATGGACTGAAGCGTGACCATCCGGAATCTTGCCTTCTTGACAAATCTGTTCAGATTGCTCAGGTCTAATATTGGTCTCCAATCTCCCGTCCTTTTGGGGACCAAAAGAATCTTGAGTAGACGCGGATCCTACTTGGTCTGTCAGCACTGTCTGGACGGCTCATTTTTCTAGGAGTTTTGAAACCTCCTGTTCTGCCAAATCCCTTTGACCGGGTGAGATGTCTGGAAGGGATTGAAGAGGTGGAAACCTTTCAAGGGGATCTTGTAACCCTCGGATATAATCGACTGTACCCACTTCTCTTGGGATAGGGATTGCCAGGCTACCGGGTACAGTGAAATCCTTCCCGACTGCCTCCAAGGGTGGACAGTCGGGCAACACCAGGGATGTTGAAAAGGCTTCTCAGGAAGAGACTCCCTGTTGCCCTGGTTCTGAGGACCCCCTGCCTCTAGGGCGTCTATTATTGTTACCCCTCTGCCTCTGGGGGTAAACTGACCACGTGTGTCCGTGTAGCTCCTTGGGCTTTACGGAACCACATCTTCCCCTTCTGACCCTTGGGATATGGTCTAGAAGGAGTGGAAAATTGGACTCCAACGGCAGAAAGAGTTTTACCGTCCTGCTCACACCTGGTCAAGGTATCCTTCACCTGAGGTCCGAACAAAGCTGAACCATCAAAGGGGGTATTAGTGAAGGACGCCTTAAAGGGGTCCGCAAAATTACAGCCGCATCCAGGCTTGGCGCCTAAGAGCAACTCCTGTGCCTGCGCCCTGCTCGCTCCATCGGCCGCATAAGATATGAGCCGCATGGAGGAGTTAGATATGGAATTCAGGATAGCAAGCTGTGAGGCAATCTTTTCCTGAGCCCCAGCAGCAGAAGGATCCTGGACTACTTCACCCAGTTCTTTGAGAATATCTCGTTGAAGCCTGGTGAAGTGACAAAGATAATTCAGCTAACGATAGCAAAAGTCGCTGAAGAAAACATCCGCTTTCCATACCTGTCCATGGTCCTAGAATCCTTGTTAGGAGGATGGACAGGTACTGAAGGATCCGCCAGTTCCTTCTTAGTGGCCGCCACCACCATAGCATCCACAGAGACACCTTTGGAAAGGAACTGTTTATCCAAGGGGCCGTAATGAATTTGGATGGTCTTCTGGGGACAGGTTCCACAGAATCTGGAGCCCACGCCTTCCGAGCCACTACCTGCATAAGTGGGTCGAAAGGCGGAGACACCCAGGAGGTGGAGGGTCGGGATCCAAAGCCTCCAGGTATACCAACTCATCCTCGGAGGGGTCAATGGAGGGCCAATTCCCCTCTGTTTGAGGAGCTCAAGGATGTCTGAAAAGGAGACATCCTCAGAGGGGACCGTGGGAACCCTCCGACTCATCTAAGTCGGTATCAGATGTAGTAGACTCAGGGGAGTCTGTGCGTTTCTACACGTCCTCTTCGAGGGGTTCCCCTGCAGGATCAGGAGAAACCTCGAAGAGGAGGAAATTCCCAGTGGGGAAACCTGGGGCGATGGATCCCTGGGCCTGTGAGCAAGAGGTTGGCAAGAGGCATCTGCAGGCACTGAAGAGGGAGGAGCTAGAGGGATGGACCGTTTACCAGGCTCAGAGGCCAGCACACTCCTCATCACCTCAAAGGCTCCTCCCGGGAGGCCGGAACACACCGCCGAAGAAACAGGAATGGCCGGCTCCAAAGAGAGAGAAGGCTCGAGGCCGATGTCGGCGCTGAGCTTACAAAGCCAAGCCCGAGAGGAGAGCGGGTCGGACAAGGGTCCGATGCCACTAGCCCCTCGAGCCGACAGTGGAAACCGACGACCGGATCCCTCCAAGGAAGGTCTCAAGGAGGAGATCGAGCCGAGGACGGAGCCGAAGGATGTATCGGCTCCGCATCAAACAGTCGCTGTCCCGAAGCTCCGGCCCAAACTCCGTGTGGAGTCGGAGGAGGAAGTTCAAGGATTGGGACTATAGCCAAGTCTGTTGAGACGGGCTATGGAGCATTTGGGCCAGTGCCTGAGACTTCAACAGCCTGCTTACCACCCTCTAAATCGTGGTCAGATAGCCTGGAAGATCTCAAGATCGGCTCCGATGGCTCCGCTCCGACAAAAGAGGAGACCCCGGAGCCGAGTGGATACTCAGTATAGAAGGGGACCGAGATCTCTTACGGTCGGCCATCGGAGCCGAAGTCCCTTGAACTCCAGATGGAGCCGAGGATATCTCGCCCGATGCTGGATAAAGTGTCGGTTCCAGCCGAGCCGACAAGGCCACTAGTCAGGGTATCGGAGCCGGTCGGCGAACCCACTACTTGAACAGAAGATGTATCGGCTCCAGCCGAGCCATGTCGGCTCCGACGGAGCCGGAGCCACCGAGGAGGCTTGGACACTGTAGCCTGAGCTCGTGGCTTAGAGGTTTTCCTGACCCTAATTTAGAGGAGAACCTTCTGGCTTAAGTAAGCCTCGGAGGATGAGCTTATTCCTCCTTTCCTGCAGGACTCTCTGGCTAAAAGCATGACACAAAGCACAGGAGTCCTGCAGGTGCAAAGGCCCCAAGCAATAAACACAAGAAGTGTGACCGTCTGTCAGAGACATTTTCTGACAGCACTGGTCACACTTCTTGAAGCCTGAGACCTTGCCTTCCTTTGACATCCTAGGAGGATGGAAACACAAACAATCCCAACAATCACACAAATTAATCCCTTACACAAACACACAGGAAGGGAATAACGAATGGGGAATTAGGCCTGACTAAAAAAACTTTAAAGATTATAAAAAGTTTGAAAACAAGGGAATAGGGTGGGCTGTAACTAACTACAGACTAAACTAACACTAAAAGGGAAAAATAAACCCCTAACTAATCTTTTTCTTATTTCACAAAGAAAAAACTTACATCAGCTGGCAAAGGAGACCTCTTTCGCTAAGCGGCAAACGAGATCTGAGGTAGTTCCGCCTTGCATCATGGGATATAGGGTTGCCTCAAGCTGGTAAAAGGAGTTCTCAAGCTAAAGCAGTGCGAGTGGCCGAGGATCGGCTCCGAACCCATCCAGCAAGAATGAAGGCGAGATTGACAACTTAACATTCAACGTTAACGATGAACGTCCAATGTGTGCAGAATATATTCCCCTTTATTGGAATAATTAGGAGAAAATACTGGTAGATGAATACATTGATTGAGCTTCACTGGTAAAGCCATTTTAGGTATGAAGGATGGATCTGGTTTTAGAGACACTCTGTCCTTATGGAAAATTAAGTAGGGCAGCTTGACAGTAAGAGCTTGCAACTCTGAAACTCTTTGCCGAAGTTATAGCCACTAAAAAGGCAGCTTCTAGGAAAGAAATTTAATATCACATGAAGCTTCTGGTTCAAAGGGTGGTTTTGTCAAAGCCTGCAGGACCAAACTCAAATCCCATGGGGGAGAAGTGTTTTTAACAGGAGGCCGTAATAGAAAAAACCCTTTTAAAAAGGCATCACAGAGGCACGCAGAAAAAGTAGAATTGCCACAAAGATTAAAATTCGAAATCGCTGCCAACTGTGCCTTGAAAGTGGAAAAACTAGCCCCTTCCTTAAAGAGAGAGATCAAAAAGAAAAGTTTGGGAATAGGGGCAGAGAAGGGGTCTAAATTCCCATTCTTCACCCAAACCGAAAACCTCTTCCATTTACTAGAATAAACTTTCCTAGTAGAGGACCTCTGGGAAGCAAGAATAATCTCTTTTATGGGTGAAGCTAGCCTGGACCAAAATCACTGGAAGTGGACATACCATGCTGTCAGACATAGGGTCTGAAGGCTCGGAAGCGGCAGGAGAGAAGGATGAGATAGCAGATCCAAAAATGGATCAAGCTCTCTGGGTAGATGCCTCAAATGAGACCATGGGAGGGGGAACCACACCTGCCGAGGCTAAAAGGGGCAATGAGGATCAGTTGACTCTTGAGGCATCTGGCTTTCTGAAGTATTCTGGGAATTAGAGGTAACGGAGGAAAGGAATACAGGAGACCCGGAGGCCAATCGTGGGTGAGCGTGTCCCTGGGGGATCAATGCAAAGAAGTTGCTGCATTTGTGGTTGAGAGGAGATGCAAACAGATCACAGCTTGGATAACCTCACCGACAGAAGATCTGTTGAGCCACCACTGGATTCAGGGACCACTCGTGAGGAGTCAATATAGCCCTGCTCAATTTGTCCACCAACACGTTAGATGCTCCGGGAATGTGTGTTGCAACGAGAAAGCAAACTGTGGCCATCATCCACTCCCAGACCCCAATGGCCTGTGAACGAATCCACCATGAAAGATGCTTGTAACACACCGAGGTGAGACGAATGGGAAAGGATAGGGGTTGCCACAGTGCTGACCACTGAGCTGCAAGGGTCCACTAAAGGACCATCATATGGTACCAAGCCATCAGTAACAAATAAATGGCAGCCGCCATCAATCCTAGAGCCCTGAGAATGAGTGAGGCCGTAGAACAGGTTAGCCCTAGCAAGGTCCAAACTTGGTCGTGAATAAGCGACACCCGAAGAGGTAAGTTTGCGACCGTAGAGGTGGTATCAAACAGAGTGGCTATGTACTCCAGTTTTTGAGTTGGAATCAAAGAGGATTTTGCTATGTTCACTGTAATACTGGGCAGATGGAACAGGGAAAGTACGGTGTGAATATTGTCCAGTAGTTGATCCCTTGTAGAGGCAGTCAGTAGCCAATCATCCAAACAGGGAAAAACTTGGATTCCCTGCAGTCAGAGATGAGCTGCTACCACCGCCCTGCATTTGGTGAACACCTGGGGGGCTGAGGTGCAACCAAAATGCAGGGCCCAGAACTGAAAATGATAAACTCCCAAGTGAAAGCAAAGAAAACTCCGGGACCATCGATCAATTTTTATATATGGTAGTATGCATCCTGGAGGTCCACTGAGCACATCCAGTCGTTGCTGTGCAAGAGAGGCACAATCGACTGCACAGTGACCATCCGAAACTTCAACTTCTGCACAAACTGGTTCATGCGACTGAGATCCAAACTAGAACGTAGGTCCCCTGTTTTCTTTGGAACTAAAAAGAAGCGGGAATAAGTTCCGGATCCTCTCTGTCTTGCGAGAACCTGTTGGATGTCTCTTTTCTGAAGAAGGCTTACAACCTCCTGTTGGGCTGCCTCTTCCTGATCGAATCAGAAGAGAACTGAATTTTGGGGGCATTTCCAAAAAGGGAATGCAATAACCCCTGGATACAACTGCTAGCACCCACTGAACATTTGTAACACTTACCAAGGCAAGCAGGTGCAGCAATAACGGACCCTCGACTGCCTCCAGGGACGGACAGACAGGCAACGCCTCAGGGACGCTGCAAAGGTTTCTCTTGGAAGGGTTTCCTGGAACCTTCGCTTTGCGGGCCTCCTCTGCCCCTGGGATGACATCTACCATTGAAACCTCTTCCCCGTCCCCTGGAAGAGGAATCCTCCTGAAGATCTTGAAAGGGAGACTGTGCCTTCCTGAACCACATTTTCTTACTCCCCTTCTGGGTCTTGGAAAAGGACCTCAGAGGGACAGAAACTTGATCCCAACGGCTGACAAGGTCTTCCCTTCCTGTTCACTGCAGGTCAAAGTCTCTAACAGTGGAACCAAAGAGTGTGGAACCATCAAAGGGGGCGTTAACAAAAGACATTTTGAAGGCCTCTGTAAACCCGCTCAAACGGAGCCAAGCATGATGCCTAACTGCTATACCAGAGCCCGCCACCTGTGAGGTCCCTTCCGCAGCATTGGAAATTAGCCTCATGGATGAATTCGCAACTGAATGAAGGGTTGACAGCTTTGGAGAAACTGCCTTGAATTCCTCCTCAGACATGGACCCAGAGAGGGAAGTAGATAGTTCCTTTATCAAATCCCTCTGGAGACTGGTGAAATGTGCAAGATAATTTAATGCTCACAGGCTTAAAGCAGCCAAGGCGAACACCCGCTTTCCAAATCTGTCCAAAGCCCTCGATTCATGATTGGGCAGACAGAAGAACTCTGCTCTGCCAATTACTTTTTGGTGGCAGCGGCCACCACAAAAGCATCAACCGGCACAGCTTTGGACCAAAAGGTTCTATTTGATGGAGGGCTCAGAAACTTGTCCGCTTTCTTGGGCACTGGCTCCACGGTATCTGGCTCCTTCCAAGCCCTGCTTGCCACAAGATCAGTGAGAGGTTAAGCAGGGGGGACACCCAGGAGGCAGATGGCCCCATACCGAAAGCCTTCAGAAATACGGCTTCCTCCAAGGACGGGGATTGGGTAGACCAACTACCTTTGGCCTTGAGGATCTCGAGTATGTCTCCGAGACATCCTCAGGCGGAGATCTCGGGGACCAGTCCCCCTCATCAGCACTCATCCTCAGTAAGGGACTCCGTAGTGGAGTCAAGATGTCTCCTCTTACAAGTCCTCTTCCTGGGAACTTCCTCCACCGGGGCTGGCAGGGAAGACTCAGAAGAGGTGCACAAGCCACTCAGATACTGGGGCTGGGTAGGATGAGAGTGCGTGGGAGAGGCAACTCTGATAGCAGAGAAAGATCTTTTGGCAGCCCGGAAAGCAAGAGGACTAGAAGAGGTTCCATCCCCCTCTCCCACCAATACAACCCTAGCGGAAGAGAAGGTGGACCCCCCACCACTCCACCAGACAGCAAAGGACCGGGACTGTCGAAGGCCGAGGCGCCCAGAGGAAGAGACCGGTCTGAAAAGCCCGGGCCCGAATCCAACCCTATAGACCCCGGCTCATCAGGCCTGACCGCCGAATGGTCTGTTCCGGGGGGGACAGGGACAAGAATAATACCAGCCACCAATCTCATCAGGAAAGGACCCAAACTGAGCCCCAGAGCTCCCCTAGCCTCCGGTCCACTCAACAGTCCCTGAGAATCCAAGTCACTGGTCGGATGAGGAGCAATTGAAGGGGGAGTGGGAGATTGGATTCCCGACCTGTGGGCCAGAGAAGCCAGAAGCCCCAACTCCATCTGAGCTTTCAGAAAGGCCTGTATCATCCTGTCCATATCCATTGGGAGGGTCGCGCCTGGAGCCAGAGTGTCGTCTCTTGCATTCCCTAAAACGACACCTACCCAGAGAAGACAATACCTGCTTTGAAGATAATGGATCCAAAGGGAGATCTTCCACTACAATCTGCTCCAGCACGACTCTCAGATCTGACCTAATCAGAACCAAACTCTGCAAAGGATCCAAAATACTACTTCTCGAATCCCTCCAATTCGAAAGGGTCGGATCTGTAGGTACGGTGCCCGCCCACCCTTGGATCCAAAGGTCTGGAGTCAAAATCCTTGGATCCGGGAGAGGAAACCGAAGGTACTGGATCCGAGGGCTTCGGGTCCGAACCATTGGATCCAGGAGTGTACTCCCTGGACAATCTGGGACCCGAAGATCTCTGATCCGAAACTGTCCTGGCTGGAGCCGGATCGGAAGACCTAGGCTCCGACAGCCTGGGACACTTGGTCAGGGCCTCCTACACAGAAAGCTTCTTTCTAGTCCCAGAAGAGCCCGCCTTGGCCGGGGAACCAGTGACCAAGGGGCCTCCTTTGACCAAGCCTTTAATAAGGAGCTTGTTACGACAGTTGACCAAAGCCCTCGGGTTGAAAGTGGCACAAATCCCTCATTCCACCTTGAAGTGGTCACTGCCGAGACAGTAGAGGCACTCCTCGTGCGAGTCAGAAATAGGCATTTCCGCCCACACGAAGAGCACCTTTTAAAGCCCAAAGGTTTATCTGATATAACCGAACCAGGAAACAAAGTAAAAAAACAAGCCACAGTCTGAAAACCCGATAAAACTATCCGAAACACTCAAGCACATAGAACAACTTAAATCTACTAACACTACTTACACACCACAGTAACTAGGCCGAAACACACAACCCCAAGAAAGGGACAAGAAAAGGTAAGAATTGACTGGGAGGGGATATCCAAGAAGGGATACTACCTACTAACTCTACAACTCAGAAAAACACAAGAAAATTAAGAAACCTTTCAAACAAACACTTATACGAAGAGGAGCCGAGCAATCTGCGTCTGACTGACTGAGCGGCCAACAAGATCTGTGGGAATGTAGGGCAGCACGGCATTATGGGAGGGGAGGAGCTTGAGCAAAGCTGTGTTCTGAGTATGCCAGCTTGGATCTGATATCGGATCCAAGATCCTTATGTGAGGAATGGTAACAAGCTCTGATGTTATCTAGACATCTGTATTGTTCATTTTCATTCTTCCTCACCACTGGGTCTAGGATCAGATCCTCAGATCCGACTCAGATGCATTATTCAAGACTTCTGATCCATGCCTCATGCTCCTCCCTTTACCCATAACCCCTTGGGGCATCCAATTCCTCAGATCGAATTTGTTGCATTAACAGTCATACGTCCAACCTCAACAGCCTAGAGATTCCAGAAGCAAAGGTAGTACCATGTTTCCTGAAGAAGCTCAAACCAGGAACCAGAGGATTCCTGTGTTACCTAGGAAATATTCTAGGAGCACTGGAAGGGGGAAGGATGGGGGAGGTGAGGAAGAATGAAAATGGACAACACAGATGCCAAGTTATGGCAAGTACGTAACTTAAATCTGATGTTGTCCTTTTCATTCTTCCTCACTACTGGGTCAGAGCCCCCAGCTACATTAACTCTTGGGTGGCTTTCATGGAAGGATATGCTGGAGCACCACTGAACCAAAGGATATTCTGCTTCTAGGAGATAATGCCCAGTGTGTAATGCGTAACAAAAGTATGTACCATGGACCAAGTGGCTGCAGCACAAATGTCATCAACTGAAGATCTGGAAGAAAAAGCAGCTGAATTTGACATGGCTCTAGTAGAATGGTCTCAAAGTAGACAAGGAAACACAACCTGTAACCCATTTAGCTAGGATGATCTTTGAAACCGCTTGTCCCAGGCGAATGGAGGAAAAGGACACAAAAAGCTAATTAGATTTCCTGTGTTTTGTTCTGTGAAGATAAAAACATAACTGCCAATTAACCAAGAAGGTGTAGTATATATTCACCTTTGTTAGAAAAATTAGGAAAAAATACTGGAAGTTGAATGGAATGGTTAAAGTTGGCTACCTTGGGCATAAAGGTACAACTGGTTCATAAGGAAACTCTGTCTTTATACACGAGGATATGAGGAGATTTCACTGATAATGCCTGCAATTCAGAAAATTCTTTTAGCTGATGTAATAGCTACCGATAGAATAGTTTTCCAAGACAGAAACTTCAAATCACAAATGCTTGCCATTTCAAAAGGTTTTTGAGTCAAACCTTGCTGCACTCAGGTGAGATCCTAAGATGAAGAAGGTTCTTTTATGGGAGATCTTAGAAAAAACAAACCTCCCATTTACACAGTTTGGTAGTAGACAAGGAAAGAGGTTAATTTCCTACATGAAAATTATATGCAGCTGCTAACTGTAAGTTAATGGTAGAAAAGTTGGTTCCTAGCTTGAAAAGATGAGCAATAAAAAGTAGTACAGCTGGGACAGAAGCTGAAAAAAGGGTCAATGTTCTGTTTGCAAGTCCATAGAGAAAATCATTTCCGCTTCCTCTTGTACACCTTTTTTTTGGGGGGGGGATTTCTGGGAAGCCAAAACAACATTGTGGACTGGGGAGGCAAGCCTGGACTGTCTACCAATTACTGGAGAAGCCATGTGGTCAGTTGGAGGGTGTGGAGATTGGGGAGCTGATGTTCTGACAGGTGAAACGGGAGATCCCGAGTGGGCTCAGAATCTATGGAGGATACTTGCAATGAGACCAAAGAAAGGGGAACCACATCTGACAAGGCCAAAAGGGGGCAATGAGGATGACTGAGCTTTTCAACCTGTTTGCTTTCTGAAGAAATCGCAGGATCAAGGTCGAGGATAAGCATAGAGAAGACTCTGGGGCCTACCGTGGACTACAGCATCCCTCGGTGACTCCCCCGGGGGGGAGGGGTCAGAGAAGTAACTGCTGTACTTACTGTTGAGGAGAGAGGCAAATCAAACAGATCACAGCAAGGCTGGCCCCAACTGCTGAGAATCATGTTTGCTACCAACTGAATGAGGGACCACTTGTGAGTAATCAGAATGGACCTGCTGAGTCTGACAATACGTTGGTTTACCCCGGTATACGCACTGCAACCAGAAAGTGGTCTGATGAGATTGCCCATTCCCAGACCCTCATGGTCTATCTACGCAACGGGTAATAATGAGTTCCTCCTTGTTTATGTACCAGACTACTGACATGTCTGTATGTACAGCAACTGTCCCCAGAGGGAGAATGTCCTAAAAGGCTTGCAATGATAGGAGGACTGCTCTCATCTCTAGGACAATGATATGCAACTTGGTCTCCAAGGGGGACCACATGCCTTGGACCATCTTTCCCTTGTAATGCCCCCCAACCCAAATGGGAAGCATCTGTGGTCACCATGGCTACTGGAGGAGGAAGAAAGAATGGCCTGCTCAAGCACAGATCCTGTGATTGAATCCACCACTGGACAGAACGTTTGCAGACTGGAGTGAGCTTTATAGGCAGAGATGGAGGCTGATAAAGTATTGACCATTGTACTGCCAAAGTCCACTAGAGTATTCCCATGAAGAAAATGGCTAGAGGGGACTAGAAATATTGCCACTGGCAGAGCATAGTACCTGTAACACCAACCTCACAGGAGAAGGGTGGGATAGTAAGTCTCATAATTGATTTCTTAAGGAAATGATCCATTGTGTGTCAGACGAAATACCAGTATGTGTAGCATATCCAGTTGGGCTCCTATAAACTCGTTTCTGCATTGGAGCTAGTTTGGATTTTGCAAGATTTATGATTCCCAAGAAGTTTGAGATATGCAGTAAATAATCTCTGGCCTGAATTAGTTGATGCCTGGTTGGAGCAGTAAGGAGCCAACAATCTAGGTATGGAAACACCTGGAATCCTCTGAGCCTCAAGAGACTGCCATGCATTTGGGGAACACCCCGGGTCTGTGGTAAGCCCAAATGGCAGTGCTCTGAACTGGTAATGCCAGAAGTGCAGAAATCTCCTGGAGCACCTGTCTATTTTTGTGTGATAGTATATGTCCTATAGATCGATGGAGCACATCCAATTGTTCTTGCTCAAGAGGCAGAATGGACTGGACCATAACCATTCAGAATTCAGAACTTGGACTTCTTTCCATACAGATTTAGCTAAAAGTGTAAATTCTAAACTCCACTAAACTACAAATGCTAATTTTTTAAATTCTTATTTTCTAAACACTATCTATATAGAAACTACAGCCTGAAACACTACAATTCGAAAGCAGACACACACTGAAAAAAAATTGCAATATAAAATTCTCTGAAAAGGGAGGAGCAAACAAGATAACTATATAAAACAAAGGAATAAAACAAAAAAATCACCAGAAGGTGAAAAAATTAATTTAGGTTAATATTCTCTAATGGGACGCAGGATTTTCTGTCCGACTAGAATGGCGGCAAACAAGATCTGAAGAGTTGTGGATGCAGTAGGGGGTTATGGGTAAAGGGAAGAGCATAAGGCACAGGTCAGAAGTCTTGAATAATGCAGCAGAGTCAGACCCGAGGATCAGATCCTAGACCCAGTGGTGTGGAAGAATGAAAAGGACAAAATCAGATCCAATGTTGCTCCCATTTCTAAAAACAGTACCAGCCCCCTCCAAGACACTCTTTAAAGCAGGTTTAGACAGTTGAGAAACCTTGGAAACAATCTCTTTCATACAGTATTTCTGCTCCACAGGTAATGATATAGTGAGCTCATGTAAACTATACATACACTTCAACACTAACTTCCACAAAAAACACTGGTAATTAAGCACATTAAAAGCTACCGCGCCTGATGAAAATAACTTTTCCCAGAGATTCCAGCAACTTGCCTAGTTTATCTTGAGGGACTGGGTTAGGTGAAACCAGTCTTTTTTACTGGAAGAAAAGGTCACTGTGGACAAGGAGGTTGGAGGCCAGACATGGAGAAAGCACCTTGAACTTCTTAAACACTGTTTTTAGGCAGAGACTCAAGCAGCAGAAGAGAACTACAAGCTTTCTTAAAAACATCCTCCAGCTCTGGGGCCAATGGAGGTAAGGTTGCCACATCCAGGACCTCATCCTCCAAAAGACCATATACCCTGCTGACCTCGGGGCCAGCCAGAGATTGCTCCCAGTCGAGTAAATCCACAAATCTAGCTAGCATTCTTCAGGAAAAACGCCCGTTTGAGTTTCTGAACTGGTTTGTCCTCAAAGGAAATTGACAGATCAGACACTGGCACTTCTGGAACCTCAAATTCCTGATCCCCTTCAAAATCAGTATTCTTGAGTGGGTGAACAGGGGCAGAAGTGCTAGCATTTTTCATAACCTTGGATTGCACCCTGTAGTCAATGGCCAGAATGGATCTAGCCATACGCACTAGTTCATATGAAATCAGTGAGGAAACTGTTGTCTTATAACTTGGTGGGTTTTCTGTCTTTTTCTGCATGCACTACACTAGTGGGGGACTTCCCAGGAGGTAGACATAACACTGGTAACAGATTCTGCACCCAGACCTCCTTTGTACCTAAAGAGTTTGGTTCTTCCATACCTGAACTAAGCAATGGTACAGTTTTGGAGGACTTGTCTGACCTTCCTGTTATGCACAGTTGTAGTACTAACACCACACCAGGGGACCTGAAAGAGGTGAGTGGTCCACTAGCTTGGCCAAAGTTACTACAGAGTCACAAGCCATAGGCTGAGGCATAGTTCTCAACTTGCTTCTATGTTTCTTAGGTTCACAATGAGTAAATGGGAGGGGCACCAAATCAGAGTCCATCACGTCACAGGACAAAAAAACTAGCCAGAGCAACAGTCAACTCAGTGAAAAACAGAAAACCTCACTATTCTCCCTCTAATTAGCAATCTGGAGTACAGGACTACTGTTCAGAATACTGCAATAAATAAAATTACAGTTTCAGTAAGGATATAAAACTCAAAAGGGCTTCTTATCTGAGCTCAGCAACTGAAGAGATGCAGAATAAGAAGCAGTCTTCCAAGAGGCCCTTCTCTTATTATGGCTTTTAAAAAATTGAAAGGGTCCTGTCTGTGGGTTTGTAAGGCAGTCCCCTGTACTGCCAGGTGACTCGTCCATCACATCCACAGACAGGAAATAGGAGGGACTCTGAGCTTTGGTCGACTAGCAGAGGAAGGGTAGTAGGGCACTACTACCCACATACAAACAAGGCAGTAGGTTTATTAAACACCGGCATTATTAATTTATCAAAAAAAAAAATGGAGCTGGGTTCTGAAGGTAAAGCCTGAGATGGATACAAAATAGGAGGAACAAAATTATTTCAACTATAGAGAGTTGTTGTCCCAAGTAATTCATGGGACTTTCTATAAGGCACCGGGGTCCAAACAGAGATGATAAAAGTCAGCAAGTAAGAGGGAGTAGTATTTTTGGAACTAAATTCATAATCAAGTCTTGGCAAGAACCTTCCCGATGTGGATACTTTTTTTTTTTTTTTACAAAATCTCACAAAGTCGACATGGATACAGAGAGTGGATTTTATGTACCATATATCATGGACAGAAGCAGGTTAAAAAAATAAAAGACAGCTGGGTGCACAAGTCCCAGGATAAAAAGTGACCAATCTTGCTAGGCGTACTGGTGCCAGGAAAGGAAAAAAACAGAGTAGAATCCTCAAGACATGAAAACATTCCTACAATGGGGTTAGGCCAGGCTCAGGCAGAAGGATGGCCCTTCAGAGTAGAAGGAGCAGTAGCCCACAAAAACAGACAGCCCAAAAAACAGCCATAAAGATGAGAGTGGACTACTGAGTATAAGAAAGAAATTATGTATTACTACTATTATGCAAGAAGCCCAGAAACTCCAGCATGAAGATATTCAAGATGATTAGGGGAGAAATTAGAAGAAAAATGCTTGCAAGAAAAACTAGTAAAAGCTTCACATGCAAATCTGAGTTTATTAATACAACAGATCCATTGGGGGGGGGGGGGGAGTTATGCACCAACCACAATGCTCCTTCTGTGTCATACATTTTCATTCTTCCTCAACCTGTGGGTTCGGATCTGAACTTCAGATCCAACTCAGCTGCTTTTATGGCTTAGGATCAGACTCTCGATCCTCCCTTACCCATAATGCTCCTGTCCTCCAGATTACCTCAGATAGAGTTTGCTGCAGCTGTATATGCATAATACATATACGTATATATATATATATATATATATATATATATATATATATATAGAAAATTATCATAAATGATAAGAAGAAAAAAAAATCAAAAGCTCAAAATTAACAGTGGTTCCTGAAACACCTCTGTAAGTCTTCCCAGAAAGGACAGGGGACGGAGGCGGGGAAAGGTTTAGGACGAATGAAAATGGACAACACACATGGAACGTTACGGTGAGTACCTAACTATCTGATTGTGTCATTTTCATTCATTCCTCAACCTGTGTGAAAGAGTCCCCAGCTACATATCTCTTGGGTGGCCTTCCTCTCATGGAAGGATATTCGAGTACCGCAGAGCCAAAGGATGTTCTACTTCTGGATACAATATCCAACTTGTAATGTGTAACAAAGTTATGAGTATTTGACCAGGAGGCAGCAGCACAAACATCAACAGATAGACCAAAAAGCTGCTGAGGCAGACACTGACCTAGTAGAATGTGCTTTAACATGTCCAGATGGCGTAATACATTCTGCAGAGTAAACCTAAGAAATGCAATCTGTAATCCATTTAGCTAAGGTTATCCTGACTAGGAGTGGGTTCTTTGATCGGAGATCTTAGAAAAAAAGGTACCTCTGAGAAAGGCCTTACACAATTTGTGAGAAGACCAAAAAAAATTTTGACCTATATGGTAACTGGATATGGCTGCTAACTGTACCTTGACAGTGGAGTAGCTTGCGCCACTCTGAAAAACTGAAGCAAGGAAGTCGAGAACTGCTGGAATGGGAGCGGTAAAAGGATCCATTTGTTTTTGGTGAGCCCAAATGGAGAATCTTTTCCACTTGCTCTTGTAAATCTTTCTGGTGGAAACTTTATGTGAGCCTACCAAGACCTCTTTTAACTTTATTTTATTTAACATTTGTTTACCAGGAAAGTCTGACTGGGACAGAGTCCATTTTCAGCAGAGGCCCATTGAAAAACACTCCAGCTGGACAGGAATACCTGAAATGTCTAGCCATCATTGGAACTGGCTGCATCTTATATACCCCTGGCGCTCTGCCATCAGGGAAGAGGCGGCAGCAACTGACGCCAGACCAGGACTTTGGAATTCAGGCCGATTGCGGGTAGCCTGCCAGCAGGATAACAAGTGTAATAACTGCAACAGTGAAAGACTATGAACATCTGGAGAAACCATGCAGTCAATTTTGAGGCCTGTCAAATCTGGATGAGTTTGTCCTGAAAGGTGAGAAAGGAAATCTGGACTTGGGTCCAGCATCCAGGAAGGACGTATCAAGTGAGACCAAAGGAAGGGGAACCGAACCTGTTAAGGCCAGAAAGGTGTAATGAGGATCACTCTGCTCTTCAACCTCTGTGCCTAACGGAGAAATTTGGGGATGAGAGGTAGAGGGGGATAAGCGTAAAGGAGACAGGACAGCCAAACATGGATTAGAGCGTCTCTCGATGAGTGTCCCTTAAGAGGGATCAGGACAAAGAACATGCTGCATATGTTGTTGGAAGGTGATGCTAAGAGGTCACAGCAAGGCTTACCCCATTTGAGGAAGATCAAGTTTGCCACAGACTGATTTAGTGACTTCTAGTGAGGCATCAAAAGGGTTCTGCTGAGCCTGTCCACCAGAATGTTGGATTTTTCTAGATTGTGCATTGCTATTAGAAAGTGGTTGGAGGAGATCACCCAATGCCAAACTCTCACTGCTTCTCGACAAAAGATGGGCAAGATCTGGTTCTCCCGGTTTGTTGATGTACTAAACTATGCACATCTGCCTGAACTGCAATAGTCTCGAGGGAGAAAGCTCTGTAAGGCTTCTAACGCTAGAAGCACTGCTCTCATCTCTAGAATACCGATATGCAGATTGATCTCCTGTGTCGACCACGTGCCTTGAACAACTCATTCCAAGTAATACCCCCCACCCCAACCGGTTTTACATCCATGGTCAATGTGGCGATTGGGGGAGGAAGAATAAGCTGACGTCCTTTGATGCTCCTAAAGTGAAGCTACCAAGACGGAGTCTTTGCACACTCAAAATAGCCTGACAGGATGATTCAGTGGATAGCTATGTAGGGAGCAGTGTACTACTAGAATCCACTGAAGAATCCTCATGTGTAGGCAAACTATAGGAACCAACGTTATGGTGGCACCCATCAAACCTAGTGCTTTGAAAACTAATTCTACAAGTGGCGAAGGAATGGCTAAGATTTTGTCCAATATGTAAATCAGGACAGAATTCTGTTTGAAGGTAACAAGGGCGAGGCAGTGGAGTGCATCTCTAATCATTTGGACAGGCTGTAGTAGAGACTTTAGATTTTTGTGATTCCCAGAGTATTAGCTAGGTGAAGCGGATAATCCCCGGCTTGGAGAAGCAGATGCCTAATCGATACTTTCGGGAGCCATTCATCCAGGTAAGGAAACATTCTTAATCCGAGCAGTCTCAGGTGAGCTGCTACTACTACCATGCATCTGGTGAACACCCTGGGGGCTGTGGTGAGACCAAAGGGCAGAGCTCTGAACTGGTAACGACTGGCTCCCACCCAGAAGTGGAGAAATCCTTGAGAACGCCTGTTCATTCTGATGTGATAATACACGTCTTGAAGATCTACTGAGCACATCAGTAGTCGTTTTGGAGGAGAGGTAGAATAAACTAAACTGTACCGTGATCATCAGGTCCTCTGTCTTTTTTGGCACTAAAAAGAACTTTGAGTAGATTCCAGATCCTGTTTGGTCTGGTCAGACCTTATGGATGACTTGTCTAGCAGCTTTACAATGTCCTGTGCTGCTGACTCCTCAGAGTGGAACATTGGGAGATTTTTCTTTGGAACAGGAGTTTTGAAAAAGGGAATGCAATATCCTCTAGATATGTTCCTTTGCACCTAATGGTAGTTTGTAATGGCTAGCCATGCATTTAGGTGCAAGGATAGGCACCCCCCGACTGCCTTCCCGAAATCCTTAGTTCTGCAGACCTCCTCTGCCACATGGGCGGCGTCTACTGAAATTATTTCCCACTCTGCTTTAAGGGAAAACTCTCCCTGTGAAAAATGGAAAGGTCCTTGTGATTTCTTGAACCACATCTTCTTACCACCCCAGTGATTCCTGGAAAATGGTCTTTGAGGGTTAGAAAATCGGATTCCAAAGACAGACAAGGTTTTCCCCATCTTTTTCACATCGGGAGAGAATATCTTTCACGGATGGCCCAAAGAGTGACTATCCATCAAAGAAAGCACTGAAGGATGCCTTGAAAGGCTCCGCAAAGTCAATGTCTCATCCAGACATGTCTCCTTTTGGCAATGCCTGAACCGGAGGCCCTTGAGGAACCATCAGCAGTGTGCGAGGATTAACCTCATTGATGCATTCAAGATGGATTGTAGGGTAGCCATTCTAGAGGAAAAGGCATTCTGTTCCTTTGGAGATATGTACCCCAGGGAGGCATTAGGGCATTCACTTAGTAAGTCCCTCTTTAACCTAGTAAAGTGAGACAAGTAATTCAGAAATCACAGTGCAAAGGTCAATGATGCATACACTCACTTCACAAATCTGTCCAGAACCCTAGACTCCCTGTTAGGGGGATGGACAGTGGAGCTCTGTTCAGCTAGCTCCTTCTTTGTGGCTGCCATAATCACCATGGTATCTACAGGGATACCTTTTGCGCAATATTGTTTACCTAATGGAGCACGGAGGATTTTGTCAGCTCTTTTTGGTATGGGCTCCATGGTGTCTGGCTCCTTCCATGCCATGAGGGGGAGTAGATCTGTGAGGTCATCCACAGCAGGAGTCACCCAAGATGTAGATGGGCCAGACCCGAAGGCTTCCAGAAACACAGACTCCTCGGAGGAAGGGCTTTGGGTAGATCAACCACCTCCTTTGGTGTAGGATTTCAAGAAGTTCTCTGAAGGAGACATCGTCAAATGAAGATCTTGGGGACCATTCCTCTTCAAAGTCTGTGTCTCCTTGTCAAGGATTCTTGAGGGGAATCTAGGTGCCTCCACTTACAGTCTCTTTCGAGGGACCTCCTCATTTGGATGTTCCAGGGAGGTATCGGAAAAGAGGGGGAGCTCCTCAGAAGCTCATAGGATCTGGCTACCCCTGAGGTGGAGGATGAGCAGGCACAGGGGCAAAAGTCAGCATAGGTGCAGAATCCTAAGGAGGTAGAGTCGAAGTAGTTCTCGGTTGGGTGAACACTCTCCACCACTTTGAATGCATAAGGACCCAGAGAAGTCAGCAACGATCTATCCTGAACTGTAGCTCTTGGAACAGACAACTCCAGACCCTCACGGATCCCATGCCCCGAAGGGGGAGTTGGAGCAGAGCTGTCGAGCACAGAGGCTCAAGACAATAAGAGCAACAACAGACTAAAACCAGAAAAACAAAAAAATACAAAAAAACACGGACTTGACAGACAGAAGTTTAATTAAAAAATAAACAAATATCACAAAAAATCAGATATTAGATAAGTGCTTTTGTTTGGCGCCTGCCAAACTTTTTCAAACAATTATCACATCACTTCCTGTAAACTAAATAGTGTTTATCAGTGATGTAAGCAATTAGAAGTTCAAACTATTAAAGAAACAGCACGTCACGCTTAAAATAAAACAATTTTCTGTATCGAACAAATGGCAAGTAGGTAATAAATAAATGTGTGTATAGGAAAACAACGTACTATATACACCCGTGTTCAAACCCTTATGTACAAAATATGTGTATATAAAATTAGTTGGTATAAATCACTTATGTCAAATTAATACATTTGGTAATTTTGATTTTGTTCTTATGCAAACAAAATTAATGTACATGCGCAAAGAAGAACTAAAACAAAACAAAGAAGTACGTATATGAAGTATATATATATAACTTTGTTAATAAGCCTTTTTATCAAACTAAAGCAATCACTAACTCAAATTTCCTTCTACTGCAACAGTTCTTAGTATGAATACAAAAAAGCATACAATATATGCTAAATGTTACTTTTACTTTTAGGTTGCGCTTGGTATACTCATCACTAGGAAGAGTGGTGTGGTTCGTCGTCTGACATAAGACGAAATAGTAAAACACCAGCATGAGTATGACATTGGTATAATAGTAATAGTAATAATGGTGTGCATATGATTATTATATAAATAAAACCTAAACACCGTAACCATATGAAAAGTGTATATAAAAATGTATTGTGTTAAAAATTAATTATCAACATAAATAAACTAGTTTTTAACAGTATAAATAAATAAATAATGAGGGAAAGTGATGGCTCCTAACACTTCAGAGTTGAGAACATCCCTCAGATTCAATGCTGAAAATCTGGCTCAGGGCTCAAGTCATGCTCCAACACAGTCTATCAGTTCAGAGAAGTCATCGGACCAGAGGATGGAAGGGCCATGGGATCTGATGTATCAACTCTGGTTACCTCTGGATCAGAGGTCTCAGAAACAGGAGGTCAGATCGGAGGAGGAGTAATCAAAGGCACAAAGGTAGGATGGTGACTCACTGATCCGGTGGAGGACACAGCAGGCAAAAACCACATCTGTATCCGAGTCATGAGGAATCTCCTTATCATCCTATCCACCTCCGCTTCAGAAAGCCTCTTGGAAGATCTAACAGAGGATGATGTAGATGGAGGTCTGGAAGACTTCTCGGGGTCCCTGAAGAAAAGAGACCTCAAGGTTGGAGATATGACCTCCAGGGAGGAACTAGGACATTGGCACAGAGTAGGTGACAAAAATAACTGTCTGATCTGAAAGCTTTAGATCAGACAGTTTTAAAGTCTTGGATGATGGCTCAGAAGTGGCTCTTTTCGGAGACCAGGCAGGAGAGTGTTTTCTGTGCTCCCTGGGCTCCTTATGATTTTTTGTAGGGGGAGTCCCTGATTCTTTAGATGATCCAGAACCACCCTGTAAAATTAAGATGTAATGGCGGTCAACAAGTGCTCAGGCATTGAAACCCACACAAATTTCACAATCCAAATGATTAGGACCTAAGCAGTAAACGCACTCCCTGTGGCCATCAGACTGAGAAATCTTGTGCATTTTTTTGAACCCCACACCATGATAAAGAACTAAACTCTGAAAGGAGAGAGACTGACCAGATGGTATATAAAGCTCTATATAGATAAACGAAGATATCGAAAATAACAAAAAAGGTCCTAGAAGGGTAAGTAAGGGTGATGGACAGAGGACAAAAATATTACAATTTAGCTTTAAGCTCACTCACTCAGAGGTACGAGAGAAGAAAATCTCAAGTTGCTTGAAGCATGGCAAACGTGATTTGAGGTAATCTGGAGGAAAGGGGCATTATGGGTAAGGGAGGAGCTCAAGAGTCCGATCCTAAGCTATAAAAGCATCAGTCAGATCAGAGGTTTGGCTACAAGTCCACAGGTTGAGGAACAAATGAAAATCACAATATCAGGTTATACAGACCAAGAAACTTTACACCATTTGGAAAAAGAAGCAACAGAGTGCAAAAATAAAGAACAAAACCTAGAGATGTTTGAAAGCCATATAAAAGAAAAGTACAGTTTTGTACCTACCATAAATGTAGATGTCCGATAGATATGCATCTGCAGTCATAACATATGGTTTGTCTGCTCTCAGCAGCCCTCGCCCGGCCCGGGTCCCAAGTCTGGGTCTCACCGCCGCTGATGTCGCACACCCACTTGGTCATTATGGCTCAACAGGGTATAAACGCTACGCATCAGTGTTTCTTTTTTTCAGTGTTGGTGCCAGTGCCCTTAGCAAGGTGCTAAATTTGGGATCAAATAATAGCAGCAACAAAAGCAAATACAAAATATAAACAAATACACTATAAATAATACATAATAATAGCTGAAAGAGGGTAAAAGAGGGCTGAAAGCAGGAGGGTAAGCACCCAAGAAGGTTGGTTGCAGATGACACCCATCTGCATACTCATCATTTGCATACATCAAAGGTACACTATGTCCTGGTACTGTACTATGTGTCATAACATATGGGTAGAATACCATAGTGCAAAAACTGGGGGAGGCTAGCAATAAAGGGGAGGAGGCACTAAGATAAGGGTGGTTGCAAATTAAGATCGGGATTGGGGTTGTGTAGCTGCACGCTCTGTAATGCTAAATGTGTATAACGGAGCTCCAAGTATGCTTCTCAAATGTGGTGCAGCTCGTAGGGGATGCCTCTGTAGTGGCTGTAGAAAGCTTCGTGGCCTAGCTGTAGTGAGTGTGTCTTTCCATGAAAGAGTGACAAAATCGAATGCAGTTTGAAATCCATTTGAAAATGAATGTTTTGAAATTGTTTTTCTAAATTGTTTGTTGCATGCTTTTCTTTTCTGGTTTCAGAAGTTCCTCTGGCATTAGTTCTGTGGTCGCTGTAAAGTCTTGCTGTAGGTAACTGGTGTCTTAGCTCTGGCAAGATTCTAAACGTAGGTAAATAAATAGGTTGGTGTTCCTGTAGTTCTGGTTGGCTAGGTTGGTGGAACCTTGGGTTCAAAGGGTTCACACCTATCCTGGTGAAAGATATGAAAGGCTGATAAGGATAAGGCTGATAGAACCTGATGAATCTTATGGAAATGATGTCTCAGAGGAAGCTGTACTGCCAAGAAAAGAACTTGGATAAGTGTCTGCATTGCTATGCATGGGGTCTGCAAGTTAATTTTTTTGCAGTAAAATTGAGAAGCCTGTCAGCAAGCAGAGTTGGAATTGTTCTGTTTACATTTTGATCCTGATCCCATTGAGAGTTGTTAGGTTGAGAGTTTTCAAATTTGAGATCCCATCATGAAATTGCTGAGGAGAGAATCTTTGTGAGTAGGAGGATCCATGTTGTTGTATCACAGTTCAAAGTGCTGAAGAAGTAGGAGTTATGTGAAAAGCGGCAAGAATTCCTTTGGTTGCACTCCAAATGAAGAATAGGAGTCTACATTGTGTTAGACCTTGTTGTCTCATCCTCTGCCTCCGATTGATTCCTTGTGGCCCTCTGATGGTCTGAGATGTTGGTTTTGTGGAATCATTTTAGTTGGTTTATAATCAGCGTTTTCCAGTTTGGACAGGGTTTGGGTAGTTTTTTTGTATTTTCCTGGCGGTTGCCATAGCTAGTTGCAGCATTGGTTGGGTCGTCTTGCATGCTTTTCTAGCAGACGGTATGTTCAATGTTGGATTGGCCGCCTCAGATCAGCTCAGATAACTCGGTAGATTCCGAGTAGATGCCAGTCTGACATCAATGGGAGATTAATGCGGGCAAAGGAGTCATCTTCAGTAGAACAAAGAAAGGAGAGAGGGGAGAGGAGGGGTGGTTGTGGTGTCAGGGCCTTCAGCAGCTGAAAGTATTGAGGCCTGGCTTCAGAATGGTAACATTCTATTTTCAATTTTTGGTTTTGTTGGTATCTGAGTGCAATTATTCGGGTCTGGCATCTCATTTCTTTCTTATGGTTCTGAAGATGAATCTCTTTTCATGTTTCTATTCCTCCCCGGTAGTGAGGTTTTGTTCTGCTTATAGTGAATCATAGTTCCCTCTATTTTATTGGCATCAAGGGTGAGCCTGCTTCTGTTTGTTGATGTACCATGACTTCCATATTTGTGTGCCATCAGGCCTGGTGGGTAGAATCAGGAATGATTTGAATTTGATGTTTGCATGTCACTGGACCGGCTTCAGTGGGATAGCTGTGTGGATCTGCTGGGTGCAGGAGGAATGCCTTGGGTATGTAGATCACATCTTTCATCCAGCATAGGTCTGAGGGATTTTTGGTGATGAGTGTCTGCTATGGGACCATTGCAGCCTTGCTGGGTTTGCTGGTCTAGGCCGCTCACCACAGGAATTCCTTCGTTGTTGGTATGGAAGCCTTTATGGTTTGGTTTGTGTTCTGGGAGGAGACCATACATTTCTCAGGGCACTGCTGGTCTTTGAATTCCTTTTTTGGCATGGGGGATGGATTGTATGATATTTTCCATGAACCCAGGGCCCAGAGACCATTTCGCAGTGTTGAGTGTGCTTTTTGTGGACCGTGATCTAGGCTGTGGGGATTGAGATTTTTTTCTTCTGTGAGAAAAGCCATGCCTGCAGGACTTTCCAGGCAGTTGTTTGAGTAAAGTCTGCTTGGGATGCTAATTAGTCTTGACTGTTTTTGTGATTGTTCAGAGAAAAGTTTGTGTTGCAGTTGTCCAGTTGAGTTCTCGAGTATTTTTGTGTTGTTGTTGTCCGCTTTTTGTTTAGGCAGTCATCCAGGCTTGGGTAGATTTGAATTGTATCCTGACATAGGCCAAATCCTATGATGCCTTTTGTCTTGTTGTCCATGCAGCTTAGTAGTTCCGCTTGTATGCTGAGAGATTTGGATTTTCAGATCCTGATGTGTTGTGAGATTGTCTTCTGTGGGCTGGAAATGTGCGGGCATTCAGACCCTCGAGAGGGCAATTCACCAGCCAAAGCATCTACATGGGCTGCAAGGCAATGCTGAGGTCAGCATCTGAATTTGGTGAAATACGCAATGCTCTGTGCGAGGACAAGTCACCAGCTAGGACTCCATTGAGTTTCTTTTCTTGGATTGCTCGGGAGTAAAAGTAGTTGCTTGGACTCAGCCAGTAGGGTTCAGTTATTGCCTTTTCCAGAAAGTGCTGTTTGAGAGTCTTGACTCTGCTTGTGGGAAGATTTGGTATTCTCTTTTTTTTGGCAAGAGTTGGAACCTGTATCCATGTCCTTGGCATGTCTTAAATTTATCTTTTGTTTTACAGTCGACTTAAGGCCTTTTTCCTTCAAGGGTACTCTTCTTTTGTCTCCTGTTTTCGAATCCTGTTGACTTTGTCTCTTCTTTTTAGGGAGTGTTTTGCTCCTGGAATGCAATGCCAGTTCTAGCTTTAGGTAACCTTGACGCCCAAGTTGCCACCCAAGTGTTTTCGTGCCTGTAAACTTATTTTGTCTCTGTGCTGCTCCTGTATTGTTGTTGGCCTTGAAGGTTTAGCTGCACCCCCCTGGCCTGGCCTTTAGTAGACAGCCGCAGGGTCTCTGTGCCCCATTACTGTGCCTTCGAAGAAGCAGGACGCCCAGCTGCTTGTGGGCATCAAGCCTCTTTAGGCTCTCTTTCTGTTTCAGCCTGCTCTGTCCCCTGATTGATTGACCTCGTCCTTTCATGCGCTTTTGGGTCTTTTCTGTAAGATGGAGTTAAGAATTTTATAAGCAAAAGCCTGCAGAAACCAGCACACTCTCCCCCGAAGGGTAAGTGTCACGATGTTGAAGGTGACAGCAGGTCCAGCTCCTACCGCCGTGGTCAGGGCCTAAGGAAGGAAGGCAGCAAGAGCATGCAAAGCGACCAGCGTTTTTCAAGTTAGGTATTCCGCTTACCGGCGCTGACATATGGAATTTTACAGGCGGCGTTCCAACGCTAATAGCGGTTTTCGGTCTTGCATGAAAAGGGGGACCAGAAAAATCTCCTGGAACAGCGACCGCTTGTCGTACATGTTCTGGAAAGACTTTGGAAATGCTGCTAAAATAGCTGGTCCAACCAGTGTCCAGCTGGGTCAGGTTCGAGCCAAGAACAGCCTATCTGATTCTGCGCTTTGAAAGTTTCCCCTAATTTGAGGGGCACCGGCCGGCCTTCGGCATATGTTAAGACTGCTGAAGCGAGTCCCAGACACCCCAGGAGCTATGAGTCTTAGTGGCGCGACATCTTTGGAGGGGACAGACCTGTACTTTGAACTGCCTTAGGAGGGCTGCCTGAGGCTGAGGAAAAAGGCGTGTTATGACTGCAGATCATGGGAAAGAAAGATATGTGATATGGTGTAATATTTATGCCAAGTAGAAAAATAAGCTAATTAAGATATTTGAAGAGAAACAGAGGCAAAGGCACCCATATGGAAATTTTCACAATATAAAAAAATAAGATCACAAAGGAGGATTGCAGAACAAAAGATTACTAAAGCCAAAGTTAAATAGAATCTGAAGTTATGGAATACCTGCAAAGTAAAAGGGTTCAGTACTGAAAATCCAACTATGAAACCAAAAAGAATACCAATGTCGATGCTCCAAGCCTCAGCTTGTCACAACAAACCAACCAAAAGGTACTGCTGAGGTGTGGCACTAAATCACTAGTCCAGGAATCGAAAAAAGTTAAACATTCTCAAACAAAGGCAACAGCAAGCAGGACCATAAAAACATGACTAGAATTAAATGTTTAAGTAGTTCACCAGATTTATCAACCTTCCTTAAGACTTCACTCTGGTAACGTCACAGCATTATGGAAAATGAGTCCCCAAAGTACAGAGGAAACAGGCGGGGTGGGAGGCATCTGAAGAAATATGGACATGGTAAGGAAAGAAATTTAATACATTGCAATATTTATGCAAAGGAGAAAGCAAAACTAATTAATACAAAAAAAGGCAGCACCAAAGACATTTGAGGAGAAATATAGGCAAAGCCATCCGGATATGGAAAATTTCACAATACAAAAAAGAAAAACAAGGGAGGAAAGTAGAAAGGAAGATTAGTAATGGAGAAAATAAAGAAACAGAAACTGAAGTAACAGATTACCTGTAAAGTGAAGGATTTAGTGTTACAAATCTAAACCTGGTAAGGTCACGGTATGATGGAACAGGGAGTCTCCAAATTAAAGAGAAACACATAGAACTGAAGCATCTCAGTTGCCAAAAGGAAGATACTCTGAAGTCTTCAGTAGGAAACCAGTACAAAAGTTTAGTTGGAGTTGCAAAGCGAAGGAAGGAGCAGGAAACAATGGCAGCTCTGACGCAGTCAATGTTGTGGAGTGATAGGCCAGTGAGCTCCCATATGAAAATGCAATGGATGATGCAGGATGCATCTGAACAGAACATTTCACAGAAAGGTTTTCTGGAACATTCTATAGAATGCCCACAGGAAACAGAACAAAGAATGTGCCCTAACTTCAGAAGAAAATTACCTATGGAAGGAGTTACTTGATTTAACAGAGATAGTTAGACATATTAAGACCAATGAAATAGATTACAGAAAGTCAATATGACCAAACATGTTAGAGGTCTGATAAAACAAATGACTACAATAAATCAAGACTATTAATGACATTTTTATTATATAATTAAGTAATCAGGCTATATTACTGTGCAGCTAAATTAATATTAAGTCTTACCACAAAAACACAGAACAGTAAGGGAAAGAAGAAATCAAATGCCATCCCGGAAGTAACTATGAAGGAATTAAGACAAGAAGTGTCACTGTTAGAAGTGTACAGAAAAGGGAACAGATCAAACCAAAATACTTAGGAAGATAGACCTGATAAAAGCAATGCACAGCATCAGAAAAGACCAGGATCTATCTTGTAAATAATAAACTAAAGATACCAGCACAGGTAGAAAAATGCGAAAGATACACACATAAATATAAAGGAAAAGTACAAAATAAGCAAATCACGGATGACCCATTAAAGTTTTATACAGAACTGGTAAAAAAGGCAAAAGGAATAGAAATACCAGCAAAAAAGGAAGAAATAGACACATTTTGGAGAATTCTGTGCAGGCCCTCTGGAACAAAAAGGTGATGAATGGATAGAAGTAGTAAAAGAAACAGTAAGAAGTTCAAATGTACAGGACATGAAAGGGGGATGAAGAGCCACAGAAATTGAAACAAAATTAAGAAAAACTCCTAAATGGAAAACCCCAAGCCCAGATACAGTACCCATCCACTGGCTAAAAGTGCAAGAACTACTTACATGTGTATGCTGAACAGACACCAACCTGGTTAACAGGAAAAATTAAACTCAAACTGTAAGCCATCATAAAAATACAGCCCAATAACTTGCACCTTCCAACAAGATATCATCCTGTACATGCTGATGAGTAATGACGACAATGTATAATATTTCCTAAAAATACTACATGATTTAGCAAAAGATAGGACAAGAAGGGTAAAAACTAACACAGCATCATGGCTGCTCAAGAGACCAAACAGCTCATGCTGCAAAAAGATAAGGCATGGAAAGAATGGTGTAATAATAATACACAACGGGCCTACCAAAGTACTAGATATCCCAGAAACTGTACCAACATTATGTCTGACAAAAACTACTACAGTAATTTGCAACAAAAGCACTAAAACCACCCCAAGCTTTTTAGGTCCTCTCTAAATAAAGTAGTACACAATGGTCATACCACTACACAGTGTCCTTCCATTCAAAAGACAGAGTCCATTTTAGCACTAATTTTACCCAGTTCTGTTACTAATCAATGATCAACTCACTCCACCCCCTCCAACTTCTATCGGTTCTAGAAAGCAACATACTGTCTTTTGGTATTCAGCTAGTCCTAAAATTAAACCATAAAAAATTACTAGCCAAATTAAAAGCAACAGCCTCAGCTGCCAAAAACCTTCCCAATGAATTCCTCAAAACAGAAGAAAAAATCCATCATCAAACCCCTTCATAAAGGAGGTACTTCAAAAGAGTTAAACTGTAGACTTATTGTTATCCTATCACCCCTCTCTAAAATCAGAGAAATGTATTCAACCTCAGCTTATGAAACACATAACCAAACACAACCTCCTTTACAACATGCAGCATGACAGGCTCAACCACAGTACTGCTACTGCCCTCTTCAATACAAAAATGAGAGCAACCTTCTTTCTTTCACTTTTCCTTGACCTTTCCAAAGCATATGACAGTATTCCACCAAAAGCCCCTCTCTGAACTTACAACTCTAGGTCTCACTTACCCCTCCCTCTCCTGGTTTCACAGTTATTTATGCAATCTTCAGCAGGCAACTAAATGGCAATAAAATCTTTCAACATTTCAACCAATCTCTGTTAGTGTTCCCCAAGGGTTATATTCATCCCCCTTCTATTTAACATTTTCATAAATAAACTTCATACCACTACATCACTTGCCAGTCTCATACAATACACCAACAGTTCAACCCTCATCTGCTCTGCCCCATCCATAACAAAATTACAGGAAATCACTCAAAAATCTTTCATCAACACTGAAATATTGCCAAACAATTCTAACTTGATGCTTAACGCCAAAAAACAAGCTTATGTTATTTACTCCAAAACACTACCTTAACCAGAAACACACATTTCATACTACCTCAAATAACACAAAAATAGAAGCCATAAGCCAAACTAAAGTACTTGGACTCATAATAGAGGGCAACCACAAATTTGTTCAGAACATACTTCATTCCATAAAGAAAACTCACCAAAACTCTGTTCCACCCAACTCACCAAAACTCTGCCACATATATGGCTAAACACGGACAGATCAAGCAAAGATTACCTTAGCAGCAACACATCTCCTCTATTACAGGCTTCCCCTATAATTACAAATATCAACATTACATATAAATCAAAATTAGCCTCCTGCTACCACAAAATAGCTACATTTGTAACCAACCAGCATTATAAAACATACCACTGCCTTGCATTAAAACAGATAAAATGGCTTGAATTCCCAAACCAGCTGACAAACTTCAACTAACTACTCATTGCCCACAACCAGACCTCCTAACCGTACCAAATTTCTCATTTTTTACCAGTTCTGCGGTCCAAATAATGGGGTGCCACGATTCCAAAGTGGCACCCCTTAATTTGAAATTTCCCGGCTTTTTTATTTTCAATTTTTTTTTCGTTTTTGAGTTGACGTCATCACATGCGCGATGACGTCAGCTCCGTGAAACAGACTTGCAGCCTATCGGAACCAAGCTCAAGTGCTCAACAGCATAATGTTCATGTGCATTTCCGGCTGCTCCAGCCAAGCAGGACTAGAACAATTACCAAACAAGCCATGAGACACAGAACAAGCTTGGAGGTATTTATTACCAGGAATGGAGCAATTAGCTGGTGGTGGTGGTGGAAGAAGCTGTGAGGCATGGAACAAGCTTGGAGGGAGGTATTTTTTAAGCTGTTAAGTTTGCTAGGTTATATTCTGGAGTTATCTGTTCAGTTTATACGAGGAGGTCATAAGGTACCCTGGCTTTCGCCACCCAAGAAAATTAATTTTCCTGTGCCCCTTGTCAAGCAGAACCACAGAAGTGATCCCAGGGGTGAATTTCCTATTACCCATCCAATCATCAAGATTTTTCTTGAAGAGTGCTAATGAGGAGCTTTGTTTGACATAGATAGGTATTCTGTTCCAGAGTATGGGAAGTCTCTGGGACAGGAATCTATCCCTCCAGCATGTTCTGTTTATTGTGGTGACAAGGTTTAGGTCCCTAGAGTGTGTAGCTCAGAGGGATTGGGATTTCTTTAACTGGAGCATGCCCAACAGCTCTGGGTTTGACATAGCTTTGTATGTTAGGCAGAGATCACCTCTGAGTAGGCGATATGCGACGGAGTAAAGCTGGAGTTTTTTGAGACTGTCTGCATAAGGCATCTGTTTGAGGCCAGTAATCCTCTTTGTAAGGTATTTTTGCGGCCTTTCCAGCTTGTGAGATACATACCAAAAGGGGCGTTGTACTCTATAATGGGTCTAATGAGTGATGAGTAGAGGGGAACAATGACCTCTTTTTTCTGGATGAGAAACCTTTTGCGATGTGGTGTGCCACGTAGAAGGATTTCCTGACTACTGTGGAGATGCGATTATCAAAAGGAGAGACCTACTGTCCACCTGGGTCCCAAGGTCTCTTATCGCACATTCAATGTTAAGTAGACTGCTGCCTATGTGGTAGTTCATGGGTACAGAGTTTTTACCAAAGGGGATGACAATGCACTTTTTGGCACTGAGCTTGAGGCCATGGCTCTGACACCAGGCATCTGTCTCACTGTGGCCCTTCTGTAAGATGTCCACATCATTTGGGGACTCTACTATGGCTCCTAGTTTGCAGCCATCTGCAAACTTTAGCCAGAGGCCTTCTGTGTTAGTGTACTTCAGAGAAGTAGATACCAAACAGGAGAGGTCCCAGGACTGAACTCTGTGGTACTCCATTTGTCACTGATCTGAAGTCAGATTTGAAGTCTGCAATTTTTACAGTGTGGGTTCTGTCAGTGAGCCAGTTGGCAACCTATCTTGTGATGTAGGGATTTATACCAAGTTTAGTGAGTTTAGCTATAATTCCAGAATGGGAGATGGCGTCGAAAGCCTTGGCGAGGTCAAGATAGGCTGTGTGAGCCACATTACCCTCGTCTACGGCTTTGGCGACTACCTCAAAGAAGTCGATCAGGTTCAGGAGGCATGACCCGCCTTTCACAAACCCGAACTGGGTGGGGTCCAGAGTGTGGATGTTACCAATGTCTTTGTTTAGGAGTTCCATGTATTTAGACACCCTGCTAATAAATGTTCTTCCATATGAATTACATGAGGTTCCATATGAATTACATGAGGAGTCAATTTGGGGCACATTGCAGGTGCTGCAAAGAGCACTTTTGGCCAACATCAAATAAATCATTTCATTAACTTTAATCTTAACCATATTTTGACTTAGGAAAGGGGTCCATTCCAGTAATGGTACTAGACTAGAAAACCAAAAGAATTGGAGACATTAAACACAGAGCATTTTAGACTATTTTTAAACTAATATGAAGAAAAGTTATGGGGACAGTTCTTTGGATGAAACTCAACCTGATGATCTTTACCACAGGTACAATTTGCTGACTACAGATGCACTGTTCATTTCAGTAATTATGCCACCTATTGTTGATGTGAGAAGTCTCTTCCTCTTTATGGCCTAATTAGCTATTGCCAGTCAGAAATACCTTCAACTCATTTGGACTTCTGAGTTTAAATGGCAACAAAAATGAGGAGACCAAACTGTTGGGTCTGGATAATTAATTACAGTTTGTAATAAAATCTTAAAATTCATTGTCCACATTCCATTTCTGATTAAAAGGAATCCATCTTGCCTGGTTTTGCTACAAGTGTAATTAAAGAAAGTCTATATGGAGTCTAACCCAGTATATTTTTATTTGCCTAAATAATGAAAATAAGTCATTGTGATTTCAGCAATGGCGTTACCATGTTTTTTATCTTTAGCCTACATTACACTGTTTTATTTCCATCAGATTGCTCTATATAGCATATAAGCTAACTTAGAGAATAGTTTTCTAACAGTGTAAGGAACATTGATTCAGCTTTAATGGACTGTCCAAACAATCTTTTAATGAAAGCAGTTAATTTTAAAATATATGCAACAGCGGCCTTAAACTGGCAGCACTTTCCTGAAAATATCAATTGACCATAGTTAATTTATTCTCCTTAAAATAATTCACATTTCTACTTTTCAACACCAACTATTGTGCCTTGTCTAGCATAAGGATTAAGCTCATTCACTACATCTATACACACAAAAATCAGTCTGGTCTATTTTTTACCACTGATATCTGCTTCATTTTTTATAAGGTCCTCAAACTAACTATCTTTCTCTCTCTTATACAAGACTGTCAAGAGCAGCCATTTTAGGACTTTTATACTAAACTGTCTTTCTTACATTCATCTTCCTCATTCAAGTTACTGTTAATTCTGCAGTTGCAAACCCTAGCAAAATGGCTTTGCTTTACAATTTGCAAATTTTACATCTATAAGGCATGTTTTACTCTATGGATAACATTCCCCAGTGTCGACAAACTACCAAATACAAATCAGTCTACACTGCTTATTTTTGTTACTATTCCTTCAAAATATAGCCCTTAACTTGCAACTATATTACTACTCTGTATCCCAGGAACAGCCCTTGTTTCACAGCACATTTTCTTGCCTCTCAGAGATTTGCTTAGTCTATTGCGCTCTTCAGTACTGTGTATTTCAATTAATGCTTTTTATCTCATTTCTCTAGTGTTATCTACCAGTTATTTAGTCTTTTCATGTGCAGCTTTAAGCTGTTTTCAGCTGTTAACCTTTAAAGCTCACAAGCTGATGTGAAGTGATGACACACACACCACCTAACCCCAAAGGAAAACTCCTCATTAATCAGACGTACCATTGTTCAGTGTAAGTAAACTTCATTCACCAAATAACTTTGCAGTTTATTCTTACATCTGGAAGTAATAACAGTATAACTAACATTACTTTAAGTATGTCTGCGGACTGTCAACTGTATATCACATTGTTAATTACAGAAGTAATTTTTTTTGCGTTTGCCAATTCCAATCTTTAGAAAGCACATCTCAGTAGTGCTGCATTCAGAAGGTCACATTCCAAACTAACAGATAGAGAAGAGAACCAGTTATTCAAATATAGAAGGATTATGAAAGGTTGTTGTGCATCATTGGGTTCACTAGATTTCATGAACCTCATGAATTCCTGGACTATTTTCAAGAAGGTTCAGGCACAGCAGTCACCAGACCAGGGCACTGTGAATGTGTCTACAGAGCAACCTCAGACCCAACAGAATGATGTGGTGAAAGAAGTGAAAGAAAGGCCTGAAGCTGTGGATGCCTCCCAAGGGGTTGTACCAGTGGGTTCAGGCATAGCAGTTGCTGGACCAGGGGCACCTCTCCTGAATCACTGATCAACTTAGTGGCATGGGCCAAGGCATTAGCAATATTAAGATTCTTTTTCTTTCTATTTTTTTTATGAATGATACTAGCAGATGCAGTTTGTGAAGACACAGGAGGAACCAAAACTGAGAACTTCATATAAGCTGCTAAGACTTCAGATCTGCATTTAAGAGTGTACACTCAAAATTTAGCACTATCAGGACAACTAGAGATGTCCTGCTGAGGCCCCAAACAGAACAGGCACAAAGAATAAAAAGCTTTATGCGGGACTTTACTTCAAGCAACTATTAATCTTTTTAAACATTAAATTAGAAGAGGAAAATCCCCAACAGGGTACTTAATTGACTAGTACACTGTACAAACTCTGGAAAGATCAAGCCAACTTTATGGACTGCGAGCATACTGTAGAGATGATAAAGCACATCAGAGTGCACAACTAGAAACAACTGAAGATGGAGCCGATGGATGCCCTTCTTATACCCTGATGTACAGATATCCTCAGATGTCCATCGGCTAAGGATGATGCAAAGGCTCTGGAAATCAGAATGGTTGCGGGTTTCACCTACAATTCAGTACTGCAACATTAACTACAAAGAACATCTACACCATAGTACGAAGTAAAGCATTAAACTCACCTGACATTTGTTCCTTCAATTTCCAAGACTAGTGATTGGATATCATTATCTGTGATTCTTTTAATGTGACCATTTCTGACCTGCAGGTTAGCAAGAAACAAACAAACCTCCTTAAGTATGGCTATGAGGGGGAATAACCTACATGCTTTAATTAAAACTAAACAGTCTTTCTTGCTTAGTAAAAAACAGACAAGGTTTACATAACTCTGCTTAAGCAAACATATAATGCCATTTTTCTAAGACTCTTCTGCCCATTTCTTCTTTACTTCATTGCTAATAACTACAACACACTTCCTTCCAGGAGTCTGAAAAACAAAAATGGCTAGAAAATAAATCATGGAGCAAGAGTTCCTAAACAGAGAGACCCCTTAACAAATCCATGCAAGTAAGAAGGCCACTCTCCCAACATAAAAAATATGACTTAATATAATCTATGACAAGGAAAGCAACAGAAACTTCTCTGCTAAGCACACAGATTCTAAAAAAAAAATCAATAAATCAACACTGCCCCCCATTTTTATCAACTTTCTTTGAACAAAAATGAATGGTGTAATATTAAGTATGCTTTTATTTAAACCACAAGATCCATAAAGTAGTGGCAAGGCTCATGAGGCTACTGTAAATTACTCTTGGATGCACTGCAGGATGTGTGTATTCGGGCTGATAAATCGGAAGATTTACACTAATGACTGCTGCTCCCTCCATACAAAAACAAGTTATTAGCAGCAATCAATGTACTGCATATTAAGACAGCCAGTAACTCAAAATATACCCAAGAATGCAACTCTTTAATATCTCAAACCAAGGCATGAAGGCTAGTGAAATGTGTGCACCATCCAAAACTGGTTTACTTTTTCTTCAGAGAATTAAACATGTAAAATCTTTTAGTTTGATGTGTCATCTAAATAAAATACTCCTAAATTTTATGTCCTTATATATAATGTTGAGCTCAGTGATTTCTACAACACTTTGGACTATGTTCCCTCACTGCAGACAGAATAGGAAATGGTAAGAATAAGCAACATTTGGCAGCATAGGATAGTGGTTTGTAAGATGACGTTGGTGATCAAGAAAAGGAGGAGTGTGAGGGCAGCACCAAGGATCAAATGGTAGAAATTGAAAAACAGTTATTGTGAGGTGGAGTTCAGAGAAGAGTTAAGACAGGCACTGGGTGGCTGTGAAGAGTTACCAAATAGCTGGGTAACTACAGCAGAGCTAGTAAGAGAAGGCTATAAAGGTGCTTGGTATGACATCATGACAGAGGAAGGACGACACAGACATGGTGGTGGTGGAATGAGGAAGTACAGGAGAGTATACAGAGAAAGAGGTTGGCAAAGAAGAAGTGGGATTGTCAGAGAGATGAAGAAAGTAGACATGAGTATAAGGAGATGAGGTGAATGCAAAGAGAGGTGGCGAAGGCTAAAGATAAGGCAAATGAAGAGTTGTATGAAAGGTTGGACACTAAGAAGGGAAAAAAGGACCTGTACCGATTGGCTAGACAGAGGGACCGAGCTAGGAAAGATGTACAGCAGGTAAAGGTGATAAAGGACAATGAGGGAAACATACTTACAAGCGAGGAGAGTGTGTTAAGCAGATGGAAAGAGTACTTTGAGGGGTTAGAGAATGAGAGGGAGAGAAGGTTGGATGTAGGGATAGTGAATCATGAAGTGCAATGGATTAGCAAGGAGGAAGCAAGGATAGCTATGAAAAGGATGAAGAATGGAAAGGCTGTTGGTCCAGATGACATACCTGTGGAAGCATGGAGGTGTTTAGGTGAAATGGCAGTGGAGTTTTTATCCAGATTGTTTAATGAAATTTTGGAAAGTGAGAGGATGCCTGAGGAATGGAGAAAAAGTGTTTTGGTACAGATTTTTAAGAATAAGGGTGATGTGCAGAGCTGTAGTAACTACAGAGGGATTAAACTGATCAGTCACAGCATGAAGTTATGGGAAAGAGTAGTGGAAGCTAGGATAAGAATGGACGTGATGCTTAGTGATCAGCAGTATGGTTTCATGCCAGGAAAGAGCACTACAGATGCAATGTTTGCTCTAAGAGTGTTGATGGAGAAGTACAGAGTTGCATTGTGTTTTTGTAGACTTAGAGAAAGCATATGATAGGGTGCCTAGAGAGGAGTTGTGGTATTGTATAAGGAAGTCGGGAGTGTCAGAGAAGTATGTAAGAGTGGTACAGGATATGTACGAGGGTAGTGTGACAAGCGGTGATGTCTGCGGTGGGAGTGAAGGATGTGTTTAAGTTGGAGGTGGGATTACATCAAGGATCAGCTCTGAGCCTTTTCTTATTTGCAACAGTGATGGACAAGTTGCTAGACGAGAACAGACAGGAGTCCCCGTGTACTATGATGTTTGCAGATGACATTGTGATCTGTAGTGACAGTAGGGCACAGGTGGAGACTCTGGAGAGATGGAGATATGCTCTAGAGAGAAGAGGAATGAAGGTCAGCAGGACTAGGACAGAATATATGTGCGTGAATGAGAGGGAGGATAGAGGAATGGTGAGGATGCAAGGAGTAGAGATGGTGAACGTGGATGAGTTTAAATACTTGGGGATCAATAGTTCAGAGTAATGGTGAGTGTGGAAGAGAGGTGAAGAGAAGAATACAGGTAGGATGGAGCGGGTGGAGAAGAGTGTCAGGAGTGATTTGTGACAGACTAGTACCAGTAAGAGTGAAAGGGAAGGTCTACAAGAGGGTAGTGAGACCAGCTATGTTATATGGGTTGGAGACAGTGGCATTGACAAAAAGGCAGGAGTTAGAGCTGGATGTGGCAGAGTTAAACATGTTAAGATTTGCACTGGGTGTGACGAGGGTGGACAGGATTAGGAATAAGTATATTAGAGGGTCAGCCCAGGTTGGAAGGTTTGGAGACAAAAGCCAGAGAGGCAAGATTACATTGGTTTGGATATGTGCTGAGGAGGGATGCGGAGTATATTGGGAAAAAGATGCTAAAGATGAAGCTACCAGGTAACAGTAAAAGAGGAAGGCCTAAGATAAGGTTTATGGATGTGGTGAGAGAGGACATGCACGTGGTTGGTGTGACAGAGCAAGATGCAGAGAACAGGAAGAAATGGAAATGGATGATCCGCTGTGGCGACCGCTAATGGAAACAACCGAAAGAAGATGATAAAGCAATGATTTTTAGTAGGTTTTCTTTTCTCATCATTGTTTCATCAAGTCAGTCATTAAATTAAATAAATTTGATGAACATTGCTTGTTAAATGTTTTCCATTTTTTTCTTTTGATATCTTAATTGATTTTTTAATATTTTAAGAGGTTTTTTAATGGGGCTCTCACAGCAACTCCTTGGCAAGTCTGATGCATGGGTATGGTTCCATTCTCCCCTTTTGAAGAACCCAGCAGGACCAACAAAGTGTGCAAAACCCATTATAATGTTTGTAACTACATAACATACTATGTAACACTAAAACAAATTAAAAAATTGTCTTTGAAATGTCACAGATAAGCTCAAGATCAGAACAAATCAGGACATTGTTACAGTCTCCATCTATCTCTCAGTAAATAGATGTAAAATCAATCACACCATGCAGAAAACCAGTACATACAAACTACATATAATTAACCTCTCATTGTACAATGGCATCTCCTTCATTTTTCCACTACCTTAACATCTTGCATGGATAAAGTATAGCAAAGAAAGTAGAAATTAAAGTTTTCATAAAGAATACAACAAACCCTTAGCCCTTCCTGAATACCTAACAGTTTAAATTCAAAAGTCATCTGCACATCAAAGTAACTGGCTGCATGGATTACACGCATGAAGAATGAAAATTAAACAACTGCACCAAAAATAAAATGATTCAAGTGTAGACAATGTTAAAATACAGACACCTTGTCTTCTTTGGTAATTTGCAGACTGTAAAACAAGTTACAGAACACCTACTTTTTTTTTCTCCACTCCTCACTCAAACTCCCCAAAACAACTATGTGCTACTCCTCCCCATTTCCTGTCATTTCTCCATTACTTAAACACAGTCTTAAGCTTTTTTTTTCCCCCATGCTGTGAAACCTCAGAGGTAGCAAAGGTGTGGGAACTGTACAATCCTGGGGGGATACTACAGAAATTACCGGCTACAAAATATATATCTAAACTTATGCAGCCAAAGTCAATAAACTCAATTAAACAGTGTAACTTTTTTCAGTTATTTCTGCGATTCAGAGTTCAGCCTACATGTTCAATCAGAAATCTTGTAACCATTAAAAAAATGTACAGATCTGTATGGAAATGCAACAACTTCTCAGTATCCTATGCAGTACTACGCTGTTATCATGGTCACATGAGCTTTTGTTAACTATGTCATTATCAGTGCAAACATGTATGTTACAGCTTATTTAATGATATAAAAAGCATCAGGTCAAAGGAATTTCACTGGCTTACTCTTCTGAAAATTTTAACTACCACAACATTCGTAATGAAGTAATGACAATGACCAAATTCACTTTAACCCTAGTACATCAGGTGTCAAACTGGCTCAATACAAGAGGTATTGGACAGACTAGTATAGTTGAGCAAGTGACCTTCCCATAATAGTCCATATGGGAGTAAATGACCAGAGACGTACCTCCCTAGACTACATGAAGAGAGACATCAGAGTTCTTGGAATACGTTTCTCAGGCTGGTATGAGGCAAGCATTGAGCAGCATTTTAACTTCTCCAAAGATGATGCCACAACACGAACAAAAGATGATGGACTTTAATAATTGCCTTAGTTTCTGGTGTCATTCTAAGGGGGTGCAATATTTGTCAGCATAGAAGGAGATGGTCAACAGACCACGCTGCTTTGCCAGGGATGGTCTGCATCTCTCTTCTCTAAGCCTTTGAATATGGTCTTCCCCCACAGTGCCTTTTTAAGCAATGCCCATATGAAAGTACTTTCAACATAGGAAATCAATTCCAAGAAAATCTAAATGATATTACTGTTCAGTGCTAGGAGTCTAAATAAAAACTCCACTCCCTAGAAGCCCTCTTTACCCTAGAGAATGCAGATGTCTGTGCGGTCACGGACCCGTGGTTTAAAGCCGTGGAGAGCACACCAACAATGCAAGGTTATAATGCCTTCCACACATTTAGACCAGCCACTTCACAGGCAGGGACTAAAAGGTGGAGGGGGTTCCATTTACATCAAAATGGAATATACTTCAAGGCTGGTCAAACAGGACAATGCCCCACAAGTTTACATCACCATAGGTAAAATCCAATACCACTCCCTTGCAAGCTACAGGTCCCCCTATATGACCACGGAAACCCATACCGTGCACTTAAACCTATTAGAAACACTAACCATCCAACCAGATACCATTCTCATGGGTGACTAATTACCCCACTATTAACTGTGAATCCTACAAGACACCAAACATACATGCACAGAGATGCCTGGATTTTGTAAATACAAACTTCCTAGAACAGACAGTCAATGCACCAACCAGGGTGCAACCATACAGGATCTGGTCCTCACTAATATGGGAGACTGCTGTACACCCCCTATTTTAATGCCTTCCCTGGCAAGGTCAGATCACAAAATGGTCTCCTTTGAAGTAAAAATAAAACCTGGACCCCTGGCTAAACCAGTAAACTATTCTAAGGCTAAGTCCTTCCCTCAGGAAATATCATATATAACTCCCCCTGTATCACTAGGGAACAGGTCCTTAATGCTCTCTCTAAGACCAAGAACACTGCATCAATGGGCCCGGACAACATCCCGAGATGCCTTCTAAATAGCATGAAACATGACCTATCAGGGCCTCTGGAATTACTATTAAACTACAGCCTCCAAACAGGCTTCATGCCTCATGAATGGAGAAAGGTGGGGGTCATCCCTCTGAACAAAGGTGGGCCATCTCCAGACCCTAGAAACTAAAGACCCAAAAGTCTCACTAGTCTCATATGTAAAGCCATGGAAAGTATCATGGAGATTATCAACAGAGATATGGTAAACTTCCAGACACTGGACCAAACCCAGTTTGCTTTAGTCAAGGGCAGATCATACCTACTCAACCTGGTGGACTTCTTTGAGAAGGTCACCAAAGTAATGGATGAGGGCAAAACCATTCATACTGCCTAGCTTGACCTGGCCAAGGCATTTGACACAATACTCCATTCAGGCATTGTTCACAAACTCAAGAGGTTAGGTGCAAACCGTATGTCTCCTGGTGGATAGCCAACTGGTTCACAGACAGGACCCCAGGAAGTTAGAATTGGGAAGTCCACCTCTACAAAGAGGCCAGTCATAAGTGGAGTGCCTCAGGGATCAGTCTTTGGAACACTCCTTTTTGGCATTTACTTCTCAGAAGTCAAAGCCAATGTCAGTGGTCTCTGGATATCTCAATTTGCAGATGACTGCAAATTAGGAGTGGTCACTGAATCTCACACTAACACAAATGTTCTCCAGGAAGGGCCAACACAGACAAACAACTGGTGTCAGACCCAGGGACTAAAACTAAATTCCAAGAAATGCATAATAGTGTCCTTTGGGAAGTCATCCATCCCTGCTAACCATCATATTGACAACACAAATGAGTTGACATGGTAGTCAGGGACTTGGAACATACATAATAATCTAGCCTTTGATCATCACATCTCTACAGTGGTGAGGAAATCATTCTATGTTGCGCAACTTATAAACAAAGGTATGGCATCCAAGTCCAAGGAAGTCATTGTTCCACTGTATTCATCATACTTATCATAGAGTACAATGCCCCCCTTTGGTATGTACCTATCCAAGCATATTCAACAATTGGAACGTCCACTGAGGTTCCTCACTAAAAGAATACAGGGCGCAAGTAATATAGCCTATGCAGACCACCTCAAGGCCCTATCCCTGTATTCTGTCTTAGGTTCATACGTTGATACTAGGCTATCTGCCCTAGTGCATTTATAAGCCTAGCCAGAGTGTGTTTGGCTTGCGCCACCCTTTTAGATAAATTGACTGTGCCTCTGTATAGTAGGTCACAGAAGATAGCCCTTTTAAGGTAAGTTTGCTGTGCCTCTGTCTAGCAGGAACAACGAAGAGCCTCCTTCTGTCTTCTACAGGCTTTTGAGGGAAGATCTATGCCTGGCATATAGGGCATTGTCAGACCCCACTCTGATGGACCTCCTGCATATCCACAAAACAGACCATACCAGAATTACTCATTCTAAAGACTTAAACCTTGCCTGTGATATAAATAGGACATGCTGTAGAGATAGATGGGGGTAGTCTCTGGGATACATACCTATGGAACAGGCTCCCCCATCCATGTGAAGCAGAGTTCCTCCCTAACCCAGTTCAAATGCAACTTGGACAATTGGATGGGAAACCGGAAATTCATCCCTGGTTTAGCACCTATGTATCTAATCCAAACAGGTAACTGTAAATGGTTCATCTCTCAGGCCCATGCTTACACTTATCAAGGGTATAAGAACTTGCCAGAGATATGGGATGCATGCTAGGCTTAAGAAGGCCATTGTGGTCATTAGACTAGCAAACACCTACAAACCTATAACAGCAGTTGTTCCAGTAGATCACTGCTGCTGTAGCCTAAAGCTGGGTCTTACTCCCTGCAACCAGACAGCTTAAATCTTTGGGCTCCTTCCACATACAACTGTCAAACTCATGTATAGCTCCTACAAAAGGACATTCAGAACATGTAAAGCCTCACAGCATTTCTTTTGTCCATGAGGGAGACAAGAGCCATCAGAAATTATGCTAGGAAACAAAGGAGTAACTATATACAAAATCAGAAGTGGTAAAATTTACACCCTGGCAACAGCAAGAAAAGTATATAAAAAGGGAGATGGAGGGACAGTCAGCTATTGCAATAGTGGTCATTATAGCTAGGTACCAACAGCATGTTTACAAAACCACTTGGCTGCTCTTTTTTACCAGTTGATTCACAGCAAACAGGTATTTTTTCAGGGTGACAAAAGTACAGTTGTGTACACTTACCATAAATGTAGATGTTCAAGTGTATTCACTGTTGCAGTCATTACATTTGGGTTATCTGCTTGCAGGTAGCCCTCAGTTGGCCTGACCAACAAAGTCTTGGGTCCTGCGTCGGTTGCTGTCCCTTCTTCCATGACGTCAGGTCGCCAGGGGTATAAAACATGCAGCCGATGCCATTACATCAGTTTTTCTTGCCCAGATGTCAGGTGCCCCCCAATGGGAAACAATTAAATATAAAAGTACAAATATATACCTCCAACAAAAAAGCAAATACACCAAAAAGGCTTTTAAGCATAGTAAAGAAAAGTAGAGGTATAGCCAAAAGAAGTTCGGGGGTTGGAGGGAGGGTAACCAGGACTGCAACAGTGAATACACTTGAACATCTACATTTAAGGTAAGTGTACACAACTGTACTATGTTCTTAGTGTTTCACTGTTGCAGTCATTACATTTGGGTAGATTCCCAAAGCTATGGTTGGAAGGAGTAATTTAGACAGCATTAGGGCCAGCTATAAGGCCCTGCAAGACTGCAGTGGCAAAGCCAGCTCTGGATTTAGAGAAAATTGGCAAATGATAATGCTTGGTTAAAGTATGTACAGAACTCCAGGTAGCAGCTTCTAGGATGTCCCTGGTAGAGATGCCTCTGAGAAAGGCTGCAGAGGTAGATGCAACCCTGGTGGAGTGAGGTCTGATCCCCTGGCGGATAGGTTTTCCATGGTGCTTATAGCAGAAATGAATGCAATGGCTTATCCATTTAGAAATAGTTTGCTTTGAAATAGCCTACCCCTCTGCCCTTGCAGCAAATGCCACTAGCAGTTGTTCAGATTTCCTTTGAGGTTTAGTCCTGTCCAAGTAGAATCTAAGATGTCTGTGCACATCTAAGGAATGCAGTATCCGTTCCCCTTTATTCTGTGGATTGGGAAAGAAGGTTGGCAAGTGAATGGACTAAGAGCCACAATGGATACCACCTTGGGCATGAAGGATGGATTGGTTCTGAGGGACACCCTGTCCACATGAAAGATGATGAAAGGCTCCACTGCCATAATGGCCTGTAATTCAAATGCCCTTCTAGCTGAAGTGATTGCTAAAAGGAAAGCTGTTTTCCAAGAAAGAAATTTTAAGTCTGCAGTAGCAGCTGGCTCGAAAGTAGCTAGAGTGAGTTTCTCCAAGACAAAGTTAAGGTCCCAGGCTGGGGTTGGAGCTCTCCTGGGTGGTCTCAAATTTTTGGCCCCTCTGAGGAACTGCTTGAGCAGTGGATGAGAGAAGATGGGAGGTTCTGTGTTATAATGAGCTGAAATGGCTGAGGCGTGGATTTTAATGGAGGAAAAAGACAGGCCCTTGTGAAGCATCTCGGTTAAGTATTGTAAAATCTGAGGTAAATTGGGCGCTACTGTGCTCCATCCCTTGAGACTGGTTCCAGACACAGAATCTTTCATTTTGCAGCATAAGATTTTCTAGTACTTGGCCTCCTTGCCTCTTAAATGATATCCATCACAGGTTTTCTGAGGGATGGTAAAGGAGAGATTAAGTAATTAGCCAGGCTGCAAGATTCAGTGTTAGAAGCTGAGGGTGCAGAATCTGGTTCTCCTGCTGAGACAGCAGGGAAGGAGTCTGAGGCAGGTGCCATGGAGAAAGCCATGACTGCGCAGGAGGGGGTACCAGTGTTGGCGCGGCCAGTCTGGAGCAATCAAAATCGTCCTTGGTTTGTCCTGTGATTTTTAGCAGTACTTTGGAGAGCATAGGCAGATGGGGGTGGGGAGCACAGACTGATAGGTTTTTTTTCCAAAATACAAAACACAGACACTCCTCTCCTTCCTCCAAAATGACTACAACTCTCACCCAATAAACCGATTGTGATTAACAAAACAGGCAACAAAGCTACTTTCCAGGCTTGTTTGTGGGAAGTCCTTGTGCAAAATTTGTCCAATTGGTAGTTCTGGGGAGAGGCAAACAGGTCTATAATCTGGGCTCCTCCATTTGCTTGTCAACATGTTGAAAATTCTATGTTCCAGTTTCCACTCGCGTGGGTCCATGAGGTTTCTGCTTAGTCCGTCTGCCAGTGTATTTAATTTTCCTGGCAGGAATTGAGCTTGTAGGTGCACTTGGTAGCTCAAGGCTGTGTTCCACAATGCCATAGCTAGTTTGCAGAGGGGGGTAAGAATGTGTACCCCCCTGCTTGTTTATGTACCACATAACAGTGGTGTTGTCTGTCTTTACCATTAGATGTCCTGGACGAATGTGGTCCTTGAAGGCTGTCAGAGCATAATGTACAGCTAACATTTTTTGATTGATATGCAGGTGCATTTGACTTGGGTTCCATTTGCCCTGAATGAACTTCCCTGCCAGATGAGCCCCCCATGCATAGTCTGATGCATCTGTTAGGGTTTGGGTGGCAGGGGTTGGTGTGAAAGGTAGTCCCTTGTTTTGGTGGCAGGTCTCTGTCGACCAAAGGAACTCTAAGCGTAGGCAAGGTATGATAGGAATCATTGTTTCTAGGTCTTGAGAATCTTGACACCATAGGCTTTTTAGATATCACTGTAGTTTCCTCATATGCAGTCTTGCATATGGAATTAGAAGAATGCAGGAGGCCATGAACCCCAAGGCTTGCAGTATTTGTCTTGTACATAGCAGGGTTTTTGTGGCCACTTGTTTGAAGTAGGTTGTCAAATTAATTTGTTTCTCTGGCGTGAGGAAAGCCATCTGGGAAGTTGTACTTAAGCTTGTTCCCAGGAATATAATTTGTTGACAGGGTACCAGGTGTGATTTATTTATAGTTTACGGTGTACCCCAGACAAGTTAGAACCCTTTTTACAAAGGACAGATGATTCAAAAGTATGTCCTGGCTTTCTACCTGAATTAGACAATCGTCCAGGTATGGGTATATTTGAAAATTTCTTTGCCTGCAAAATGCAATAACTGGAGCTAGACACTTTGGCTTATCTACTGCGCCCAGGGTATTCACAAAAGGCAGTGCAGAGAACGGATAGTGCGTGTAGCCTGCTTTGAAGCGTGGGTATCTTCTGCAAGATTCCCCGATTGGGATATGCAAGTATGCTTCTTTTAAATCTAGTGTTACCAACCAGGCATCTTTCCCTAGCATAAGGAGTAACCGGTGAAGAGTCAGCATGTTGAATTTTGGAATCTCCAAAAAGGTGTTTAGAGTAGACAGGTCCAGGATAGGATGCCATGAATTGTCTTTTCTGGGTAGCAGGAAAAGTCTCAAGTAGAAACCTTGTCCCTTTTCATCTTCTGGTACCAGCTGAATAACCCCCATGCTTAAGAGAGAAAGTACTTGTTTTTGGGCCTCTGCCCACTGATTTGGGGGTAGGTCCAGCCACCCACTTGGTGTTGGCAACATGTGGAAGTGAAATCTGTATCCCTGGGACACTACATTTAAAACCCATTTGTCCTGGGTAAATGAGTTCCCAATTCTTTGCATGAAGAGCAATCTTTCCCCCCAAAGGGGCAGTCAGTTTATAAGTGCTTGGAAATTTTAAAAGGAAGTCATTGAGACAGTTTACCATAGGGGGGAGTCTTATTATTCCCAGATTTGGAAGTGGAGGTCCCCCACTGCTTAGTTCTGTGTGTCCCCTGGGACTGAAACCTGGGGTTTTTGCTGTGTCTGGGTTTGGCTTGAGAAGACCTGGAAGGGGCTGGAAAGGACCAATTCTTAGAAGGCCAGTGCCTACTAAATCTAGGAGGCTGAACTTGTAAAAAATCTTTAACAGTTTGCATAGATTTAGCTTTATCTTCCATCTTTTTAAGAACTTCCTCAGCCTTGTTGCCAAACAGGCGGTCCTGATTTAAAGAAGCATCCATCAATTTAGCTTCAACATGATTAGGCAAATACTGCTCCTTAAGCCAAGCATGCCTTCTGAGCACAGACCCAGTAACAGCAGCCCTGCAAGAGGCCACTAATGAATCAAAACCACATTGCAAAGTATGTTTTCCAACTTGTTCAGCAGAATGCATTAAATCCTGTAATTCTTTATTTTCCACACAGTCAGGAATCAACATATTTTTTTGTTTAAGCAGTCCAATAACATGTTACTGATACTTTAACATATGAAACTGGCAGTTTAAAGCCCTAATGGCCAAGGTTGCAGAAGTGTAAACCTTCTTACCCCATCTACCCAGCACCCTGGAGTCTCTATCAAAAGGGGTAGGAATTTTAGCAGTAGAAGCCTTAATGCTCTTGGGCCCCTGTGAAATAGTCTCTGGGATCTGCAATAGGATTGTTGAAAAGGAACTTGTGGGACTCAGGGACCCTGTAGTATGTCAGGTTTCCTGGGAGCAGGAGGCAGGGAATCAGGGGACAAACTAGATTATGAAAAAGCATCATCAACAATGTCTAGTACAGGAGGAATATCTAAAGGCCTATGCTGAGGTAGGAGAAGGAAAGCGGCTTCGGACCCATCCAAGGTAGAGACATCCACGGGTTCCATAGTTGAAGCATCTTGAGGCAAACCGGACTCCGAATGTGTCTCAGTAGAGGCCTGCAGGCTGCGAAAGCGCCTCACTGAGTACCGGCGAACTGGCGACTGGCTTAGGAGAAGTGTCGTCGGCAGTTTTGGACCTCAGCGGCCTGTCTCTGTCTTTATCTTTGTGTTTTTTCAGAATCCCGGTAGTCAGATGGCTAACCGATGACATTACTGGATAATTAAACAGAGAACCGAAATATTTAGAGGCGAAAATATACAGACTATACATAAAGGTAAATTGTAATGCTTGGAAAATGTATGCACAGAGCTCCATGTAGCAGCTTCTAAAATGTCCTTGGGAGGCACCCGTCTTAAGAAGGCTGTGGAGGTGGCTGTGGCTCTGGTCGAATGAGGTCTAATGTTAACTGGCACAGTTTTTCCATGAAAAGAGTAACAAAAACGAATGCAATTTCCTATCCATTTAGAAATTGTCTGTTTTGAAATTGCTTTTCCTTGTGCACTAGCAGCATATGCTACAAACAGCTGGTCAGTGTTTCTGTAACTTTTAGTTCTGTCCAAGTAGTAGCGCAACTGTCTGTGTATGTCCAGGGTGTGCAGAAGCTTTTCCCCTTTGTTTTGTGGATTTGGAAAGGTAGGCAGGTGAATAGCTTGATTAAATGAGACCCTGGATACCACCTTTGGCATAAATGAAGGATTGGTTCTCAAACAGACTCTGTCTTGATGAAAGAGAAGAAATGGCTGCACTGCCATGAGGGCCTGTAACTCAGATACTCTTCTTGCTGAGGTTATGGCCAGAAGGAAAGCAGTCTTCCAAGACAGGAACTGTAGTTCTGCAGATGCTGCTGGTTCAAAGGGAGGCAGTGTTAGTTTTTCCAACACGAAGTTAAGGTCCCAAGTAGGCACTGGTGGATTCCTTGGAGGATTAATGTTTTTAATTCCTCTTAGAAACTGTCTTAGGAGAGGATGAGAGAAGACAGGTGGATCAGTATTGTACTCTGCTGAAATTGCTGAAGCATGAATTTTAATGGAAGGATAAGACAGGCCATTGTGGAGCATTTCTGCCAAATATTCCAGGATATGTCCCATGTCCATAACTTTTGCATCTAGGCCCTTTGAGGTGCTCCAGGTGTGAAATCTTCTCTATTTTGCTGAGTATGCCTTTCTTGTGGAAGGCCTGCGAGCTTCCATGATGATATCCTTCACTCTCTTGGAGAGCTTATCCTGGTGATGAATCAAAGGTATTTTCCAGGCAGTTAGTTGCAATGTTTTCAGGTTGGAATGCAGAGTTTTGTAATTGTACTGTGTCAGGAGAAGCGGCCATTGTGGAAGAAGCCATGGTTTCGTCCGTGACATACTCTTTAGCAATGGGTACCAGTGCTGTCTTGGCCTGTCCGGAGCTATCAGAATCACTCTTGGCTGCTCTGCCCTGATCTTCAGTAAGACCTTGGTCATTAATGGGAGAGGTGGGAATGCATACACTGTTAGAGTTCTCCAGCTGAAAGAGAGGGCGTCCACTTTCCATGCTTGTGGGTGGTATGTCCTTGAGCAGAATTTCTTAAGCTGATGATTGTGTGGGGAGGCAAAGAGGTCTATGTCCAGTCTCCTCCATGATTGTGTTATGTGATGGAAGATATCTGGGTGCAGCATCCATTCATGTGTATCCATGGTGTTCCTGCTTAAGCTGTCCGCCAGTATATTGTCCTTTCCTGGCACAAACTGGGATTGTAGCTCTATATTGAGTGTCAAGGAGAGTTCCCATAGATTCATTGCCAGTCTGCAAGGAGGGTAGGAATGGGTATCTCCTTGCTTGTTTATGTACCACATAACTGTGGTGTTGTCTGTCCTTATTAGCAAGTGGCCTTGATGTAGAAATAGCTTGAAGGCCTCGATTGCATGTATCACTGCCAGCATTTCCTTTTGGTTTATGTGCATGCGTAGCTCTTTTTGTGACCATAGTCCTTGAATGCACCTTCCCTCCATGTGCGCTCCCCATCCATGGTCTGAAGCGTCCATTGTAATGGTTTGGCTGGCTATTGGTTTGCTGAAGGGCAGACCTCTGCTTGACTGGCTTGCTTGAGCCCACCACAGAAATTCACTTTGAAGGCATGGGATGAGTGGTATCAAAGTTTCCAAGCTGTGACTGTGCTGAGTCCATAAACTCCTTAGGTACCATTGTAGTTTCCTCATATGTAGCCTTGCTTGAGGAATCAGAAGAATGCAAGAAGCCATGTAACCCAGGGCCTGCAGGATTTTTCTTGCAGTCAGCTGAGTTTGTCTTGACAGGTTTTTGAAGTAATCCGGTATTTGACTGTTTTTCTTCTGTGAAAAAAGCCATTTAGGTGGTTGTGTCTAGATTTGCACCCAGAAAAGTTATTCTTTGGGATGGTACAAGTCTTGACTTGTGAATGTTGACTGTATATCCCAAGGCCTGAAGAAGATGGATGGCATAATTCAAGTGTTTTACCAAAGTTTGTTGGCTGTCCGCTTGTATAAAGCAGTCATCCAGATACGGGTATATTTGCATCCCCTGAAGTCTGCAGTGTGCAATTACTGATGCCAGGCATTTCGTGAATACTCTGGGCGCAGTAGATAAGCCAAAGGGCAATGCTGAGAATTGATAATGCTCTGAACCTGCAAGAAATCTGAGGTGTCTTCTGCAGCTTTGTCTGACAGGGACATGCAGGTATGCCTCCTTCAGGTCCAGAGTTACCAGCCAAGACCCCTTGCCCAGCATGGGAAGGAGTTGCTGTAGAGTCAGCATTTTGAATTTTGGCACAATGAGATAAGTATTCAGTGCAGACAAGTCGAGAATAGGCCTCCATTGCTTTTCTTTTCTTGGAACAAGGAAGAGTCTGGAATAAAATCCTTGGACTTGTTCTGAGAGAGGAACCTTTTCTATTGCTTTCATTTGCATTAAGTTGGAGATTTGTTTTAAAGCCTCTGGCCTTTGATTTGGTGGCAGGTCTGGCATGCCTTTTCTTTTCGGTAATGTGTGGAAATGGAACCTGTATCCTTTGTCTATTATTTGTAGTGTCCATTTGTCCCTTGTAATAATGTGCCAATTTTCTGAGAATAAAGAAAGCTTTCCACCCAAAGGTGCTTCCAATTGAACCCTGGTTGGCGGTGTCAAAGTAAAGTCATTGAGTCTGTCCTTGTGCAGCAGTTGTAGGCCCTGCACTACCTCTCTGGTTGGGAGGCTGCCATTGACGTCCTCTGTAGGAGCCTCTAGCTTGCCCTCTACCTCTGGCATGCCTGTTTTTGCCTCTCTGAAATCTCTCTGTCTGGAAAGGACCAGTTCTTGGAAGGCCAATATCTGCTGAATCTTGGTGGTTGGACTTGCATAAAATCTTTGACTGTTTGTACAGATTTTGCCTTTTCTTCAAATTTCTTTAAGACCTCCTGAGCAGTGGAGCCAAATAACTTTTGCTTTTCTAGTGGAGCATCCAGAAGCTTTGCTTTAACATGGTCTGGCAGAGATTGTTCCTTCAGCCAAGCATGCCTACGTATGACTGCACCTGTCATAGCTGACCTACATGAAGCTTCCAATGCATCATAACCACACTGCAAGAAATGGTGGCTAACCTGTTGAGAATTATGTACCAGATCCTGAAGTGATTTGCGATCTAGGGGTTCAGGTGAAGACAGTTTTTTATGCAATTCATCTAACAAATACTCTTGGTACTGTATCATCTGAAATTGACAATTTAAAGCCCTCATAGAAAGGGTAGCAGAAGTAAACACTTTTTTACCCCATCGCTCTAAAGCCCTGGACTCCCTTTCAGAGGGGAGTGGATTTTTTGTAGTGACAGCTGCAACCCCTTTAGAGCCCTGGGAAATAGTTTCTGGATCAGCAGAGTGGGCCTTGTAAAGGAAAAGATTTGATTCCGGGACCCTGTAATACCTATCGGGTTTGGCAGGAGCCGGAGGGAGAGTGTCAGGGGTTGTGCTAGACTCAGAGTACACATCATCAATGACATTCAAAACAGGGGGAATAGCCAAAGGTCTATGCTGAGGCAAATGCAAGAAGGTACTTAATCTCTTCCTGGAATCAGAGAATTCCTGGCCCTGCCATTGGAAATGCTCCCTCATAGTGTGCAGAGTTTCACCAAAGGACAGCTCTTCAGGAGGGGAGGCCGAAGGGATAGATCCCTCTGCATCAGAATCCTCGTAGGCCGAAAAAGCCTCCTCCTGGTAGTCAGAGAGAGCAGAGCCATCAGAGGCCTCATCTGAGGAGTGGGGATCAGGGGGCTCAACCCTGGGCCTTTTTTCTGTAGGAGGTTGAGAGCTCCTGTCCGGATGAGGCTGTGAGCCCCTAATTAATGAAATAAGGTCCTCTGCTAGACTAAGGATCTGAGAACCTGTAGTGGGTCCCTGAGAGATAACCCTGGGAGGCATAGATTTTGAGTGTTTAGCAGCTTTAGCCCTTGTGAATGCCTTAATAGACATGGATGCAGGAGGCCTGGCTCCACCACATGCTGGTGTAGTTTTGTCTAAGGGAATGGTGTCGGAAGATTCCTGGACACCAAATTCTAAGGGAGATTCAATAACCGATACAGTAGTGGCCTCCGGGGCAGAGTTTGTCGTTGTATGGTTTCGGTGGACGGAAGTACCAAGGACTCTGTTTCAGCCGAGACAGAGACACTCGCGGTAGGCCTGGCCGTGGTTTCAGCCGAAACCGCGGACCATGTGTGTTGGTCCTTGTCCTTCCGTTTCTTTATTAAATGTGAAGTCGGAGTCTCCGACGGCATATTGTAAGCAAAACTAGCCCCAAAAATTTCCTCTGCGAACTCCGCCCGACGTCTAAGAGTATGTCGGTTGAAGGAAGCACAGGCGGAAGAGGCCGAGACGTCGTGGTCTGGGCCTAGGCAAGGTAGGCAGTAAGAGTGGAAATCCTTATGAGGTATTTGTTTCCCACAAGTTAAACAATTATTAATTTTATCTGACATCGGCTGAGGCAAGAAAGAGTCCCCAACGGGGTACTTAGCTTTTGAAGTCTTCGGTTTAGCTGAATTACAGGAGCTGGCCGACCGGCACTTGCGAACTGCTTCTGCTTCGGGCACCACGCGGCAAGAAAGACGGAGGAAGATGGCGTCGGCTGACGCTTTTATACCCCAGGCGCTCTGACGTCGAGGAAAGGGTGACATCAGCCGACGCCAGACCCAGACTTTGGAATCCGGCCTTCCGAAAGGCTGCCTGAGGCAGGACAACCCATATGTGATGACTGCAGATGCATCCTTGAAGGACATCCATCAACCACCCGAATTGTAACACTAAAATTAGTGCACCTCAAGTCCAAAATGGGCAAAGCTACAACTGGGAAACATTTAAACTCTAAACTGCGCAGTTTCACACAGCAGTTACTACAAACGGATCCCCAAATGATTACCTTGACAATTTCTTACAAAGAATTACTCAGACGTTAAGTTATAATGCTGCACAGCAATCAGTTACATTATTTTACATGAAAAATGCACTACAAACAAATACTGTAAACTATTAAAAAGAACACAGGCTGGACATCTTTTAAAGAGCAAAAAAGTACATGGGTGTGCATATGCCTCACAATACCCCTGGGAAAATACCCTTAGTGCCTTACTCTATTTTTAGTAGCAACTTTTTTTTTTTTTTTTTTTTTTACAACTGAGATATTGCAGCAAAGTCGTTCAAGTAAAAGTTGGCCCACAGCATAAACCACTGGTTCATAGGTAGGTACTAGGCTATTGGCCCTAGGGCCTACACAAGCCTAGTCAAAAAGGTAGCCTGGCTTTCGCCACCCAAGAAAATAATTTTCCTGTGCACCTGTCGAGTAGAGCCACAGAGGTGATCCCCGGGGTGAATTTCCTATTTCCCAACCAATCAAAATTTTTCTTGAGTGCTAATGAGGAGCTTTGCTGGATATAGATAGGTAGTTTGTTCTAGAGTATGGGAAGTCTCTGGGACAGGAATCTATCCCTCCAGCATGTTCTGTTTATTGTGTTGGCCAGGTTTAGGTCCCAAGAGTATGTAGCTCAGAGGGATTGGGATTTCTTTAAGTGGAGCATGTCCAACAGCTCTGGCTTTGACATGGCTTTGTATATTAGGCAGAGACTGCGGAGTAAAGCTGGAGTTTTTTGAGATGGTCTGCGTACGGCATCTGAGGCCGGTAATCATCTTTGTGAGGTATTTCTGCTGCCTTTCCAGTTGTTGTAGATGTCTTGTGAGGTACATACCAAAAGGGGCGTTGTACTCTATAATGGGTCTAATGACCGACAAGTAGAGGGGAACAATGACCTCTTTTTTCCTGGATGAGAAACATTTTGTGATGAAGTGTGCCACGAAGAAGGATTTTCTGACTACTGTGGAGATGTGATTATCAAATGAGAGACTACTGTCCACCTGCGTCCCATGGTCTCATCACACTTTCGGTGTTAAGTAGACTACCACCTATGTGGTAGCTCATGGGTACAGAGATTTTACCAAAGAGGATGACAATGCACTTTGGCACTGAGCTTGCGGCCAAGGCTTTGACACCAAGCATCTGTCTCAGTGAGGCCCTTTTGTAGGATGTCCACATAGTTAGGAGTTTCGATTATGGCGGTTAGCCAGACCTTCTGTGTTAGCCTGTACTTCAGAAAAGTAGATACCAAATAGGAGAGGACCCAGGACTGAACCCTGTGGTACTCCACTTGTCAACTGTCTGAAGTTGGATTTGGAGTCTGCTACTTACACAGTGTGGGTTCCGTCAGCGAGCCAGTTGGCAACCCATCTTGTGACATAGGGATTTATACCTAGTTTTGTGAGTTTATCTATAATTCCAGAGTGGGGGGATGGTGTCAAAAGCCTTGACAAGATATAGATAGGCCGTGTGAACCACCTTATCCTCATCTACAGCTTTGGTGACTGCTTCAAAGAAGTCTATTAGGTTTAGGAGACATGATCTGCCTTTTACAAACCCGAACTAGGTGGGGATCAGAGTTTGGAGATTACCAATGTCTTTGTTTATAAGTTCCATGATGATACGTTCCTTGGCCTTGCAAACCACACTCAGACTAATGGGGTGGTAGTTCCCAGCGTCTCTTGTGGCTCCCCCTTTGTGGAGTGTGATAACCATCGCTGTGCGCCATTCAGTGGGCACAAAGCCTGAGGTGAGGCTATGAATGAACATGATGCTTAGGTGGGGTACCAGTTCATTCTGTAGTTTGTGTAGAACACAGCCTGGGATGTTGTCATGTCCCATGGATGCCGTCTTCTTGGCTTTGGAGAGTGTGGTTTTTACCTGTGCAGCCGTGATTACAAGAACTTTGCATTCTTCCGGTACAGAGATAGGCCCTTTAGGGGGTGAGAGGGGGGCAAAGTTAGCACTGAACCTATCTGCCAGGATGTTGGCAATATCAGTTGGTTCTGTATATTTACTGCCATTGTGCTGCAACTCAGAGCAGATCTGAGTGTTGCCATTGAGATTCTTGACACAGCTATAGAATGCTTTGTGGCTGCCTATAGAATCAGTGGCAATTTTGTTTTCGTAACTAGCTTTGGAGGATTTTATGAGGGATCTCAGCTTCTTACGGAGGCTAACCAGGGAGTCACACTCAGATCGCAGTCAGCTGCAAGCAGTTATCAGAGAAGACTTTTAAGCTAAACAGAGACTAGGCTGAATATCTGAAAATTAGCTGGTGTAAAGTTACAGGAGTTTATGGCAATACTTGGTGCTCAAAGAAGGAAATGGAGAATTGTGGCATATCTCAAAAAAACAGGTTTGAAAACAATACAACATATGTGGTTGACTTAGTTATTCTACAAAAAGTATATAAGGGAAAGCTTGTGATGAAATGCAGAAGTCCAGGAAGTTATCAAAAGGAGTAGTAATGCAGAAAGTGAGAGATAAAGATGGAAAACGCTAACAGGAATACTGGTTAGCTATCAACAGAGGCCAAGACAGCAGTCATAATGGCAAAGTACTGTTGTGTAAAACTTTACTGTAACAGTGTATGCTCTTCTCTTCACTGCTGCAGTACTCCTAACATAATGGATCTCCTGCCAAGGATAGCCCAATGTCCAGCCTTTAGTTGTCTCCTACATCACACGTTCCCCGCACAAGGCATAGGGCTTAAAAGGTGATGTACAGATGCACACACAGAAAAAAAGCCTTAGGGACAAAGAAAAAACATCTGCACCCAGAACAAGGCCAGAAGGATAAGAAAGAACAAGGCTAGAGCAGATCTGTTACCAGTGGGGTGCCTCAAGGGTCAGTGCTGTGCACCCTACTATTTGGTATATACTTCTCAGAAGTTCAGGTCAAAACTAAGGAGTTGTGGTTGACCATGTTTGCAGACAACTGCAAACTAGATGTAATCACTGAATCTCCAAATTATGTCAGTATACTCCAGCAGAGTTTTTACACACACCAACAACTGTTGTATTAGTCACAGTCTTAAAACTTAATGCAAAGAAGTGCACTGGCATTCCCTTCAGCACAATGTCCCTTCACACTGTCAAATCAACAATAATACCCCAAGTACCCACAAAGTATTAAGAGACTTGGGATCACACGTCGACTGCAACTTTAACTTCAACCATCATGTCTCTACTGGAGTAAGGAAGGCTTTCTATGCAGCACACTTGATTAGTAAATGCATCGTCGAGAGCACAAGAGGTTATAACCATTCTATACTCGGCACCAGTCCAGCCCATAGTCAAGTACAACGCCCTGTTCGGCATGTACCGTACAAAGCACCTGCAGCAACTGGAGAGACCTCAAAATTTTCTAACAAGAGAAGATCAAGGGGCTCCAACATGTGCCTTATACAGACACACAAAATCCCTGACACTATACTTCATGCCATATAGACTTCTTAGGGGAGACTTATGCCTGGCTTTCAGAGCAAATCAAAGATCCAAAAGTAATGAATTTGCTACATATCAGTAAATCAAACGGGACTAGGGCTACCTGTTCCAGGGAGCCAAATATGCCCTGCAACAAACAAGACATGCTGGAGGGACAGATTTATCTCCCTGCAACTGCCGCGTCTTTGGAACAGCTACCAATTCATGTGAAACGGAGCACCTCTATATCACACTGCTCAAGAGGAACCTGGATGAGTGGATGGGACACCGTAAATTCTTACCAAAGATAGCACCTACAACCCTCCTGGACATGGGCAGTTCTCACTAAATGCAATCTTGGGTATTGACTTGCATTTTCATGGTATTACACTGGGATGAAACTACTTGGTTTAAAATGACCTTCAGGTGGATAGCCTGATCTCCTATGAACATAAACACAAACATTTCCTGAAAAGGGGATGGATGGGGATATGAAGGTAGGCATCTTTGAGATCCAAAATGACCAGAAAGGTCTGGGGTAGAAGAAAGGATAATAAAAGTCAGAAGAGAAAACATTTAAAAGGAGGGAATATTGAGAAAGGTGCTGAGCTGGCAAAGATCCAGAACTGGTCTCCAGGTGCACTCTTTTTTTGGAGATCAAAAACATTCTGGAATAAAAAACCCTCATTACCTGTGCAGGAGGCACAGTATGAATGGTACTTTGGACCAAAAGAGAATGAAGCACCTCTGGGAAAAGAGAAAATTATTCCAGAGGAGGTTGAAGAATGCCCAAAAAGGGGGGGGGGTTCCCAAACCATGAAACATCACTGACAAATTAAGGAAAGGACCCAAGAGTCCATTGTGATCCTTAACCAACTTGGAAGAGATAGTGACTGACGGGAGGATAAGGGATCCTGGCCAAGGGAAATGGGAAACAAACTGTCCTAAGGTGTATCCAACAGTTTGGCCTTAATGTCATCAGGCAAAGTCTGAAGATAAAGCCAAGAGTAATGCCTCACAACTGATTCAGCCCTGGAGGAGGCATTGTCTGCATCATAGCTGTATTTGACACAGTGGTGAAGAGAGGGCAGAAGCCTTCCCCTCAGAGCGTGGGAGATCATAAACCACTTTGGAAATAGTACAGTTTTGTACCTACCATAAATGTAGATGTCCGATAGGAATGCATCTGCAGTCCTAACAAATGGGTTGTCCTGTCGTCAGGCAGCCCTTCGGTCGGCCGGATTCCAAAGTCTGGGTCTGGCCTCGGCTGGTGTCGCACTTCACCCGACGTCATAGCTGCAGTTTTTCGGGTATAAAGGCATCAGCCGATGCCATCTTCCTCAGTGTTTCTTGCCCCAGATGCCAGGTGCCCTTTATGGAAGGCTAAATTTGGATAAATGCCAATGTTTCCAAATTGTAGAGAGCAAACACAAAAAATAAGCATGTATGTACATATATACAAACAAATACACCATAATAGATCCCCCCCCCAGCTAGCTATTAGATGGGCAAATACCCTAGGAGTACCACAGAGGGGAAGGCGGGTGGGTAATCCTGACTGCAGATGCATTCCTATCGGACATCTACATTTATGGTAGGTACAAAACTGTACTATGTCCTTCAAGGATGCATCTGCAGTCCTAACAAATGGGTAGAATACCATAGCCAAACTAGGGGAGGAGGAAGAAGAGATTATGGTGTAGTTAGGATCCCTTGCAAGACAGCAGTGGCAAACCCTGCTCGGGATCTAGAGTATAAAGGTAAGTTATAATGCTTGGCAAATGTATGCACAGAGGTCCAAGCAGCAGCCTCTATAATGTCCATGGTAGCCACTCCTCGTAAGAAAGCTGTGGTAGTGGCCGTAGCCCTTGTAGAATGAGGCCTGATGTTCTCTGGAGTTTTCTTTCCATGGTAGGAGTAACAAAATCTAATGCAATTTCCTATCCACTCGGAGATTGTCTATTTTGAAATTGTTTTTCCTTCCCTTCCTGTTGCATATGCTACCAGAAGCTGGTCAGTTTTTCTATTGCCCTTGGTTCTGTCCAGGTAGTAGCGTAACTGTCTATGTACATCCAAGGTATGCAACAGTCTTTCTTCCCTATTCTGTGGGTTGGGGAAGAATGTAGGTAGGTGGATAGCCTGGTTTAAAGATACTCTGGATACCACCTTAGGCATAAATGTAGGATTTGTTCTCATGGACACTCTGTCTTGATGAAAGATTAGGAAGGGTTGCACTGCCATTAATGCCTGTAGTTCAGAAACCCTTCTTGCTGAGGTGATTGCCAGTAGAAAAGCAGTCTTCCAGGATAAGTATTGTAATTCTGCTGCTGCTGCTGGTTCGAAAGGGGGAAGTGTCAGTTTTTCTAGCACAAAGTTCAAGTCCCATGCTGGCAATGGTGGCTTCCTCGGAGGTTTCACATTTTTAATTCCTCTCAGAAACTGCCTGAGCAGAGGATGTGAGAAGACAGGGGGATCCAAGCTGTATTCTGCCGAAATAGCTGATGCATGTATCTTGATGGAGGAATAGGACAGGCCTGTATGGAAGAGCTCTGCCAAGTACTCCAGGATGTTGGCTATGTTTACTAGTGACACATCTTGTCCCTTTGCAGCACTCCAAATGACATATCTTTTCCATTTCCCTGCATAATTCTTTCTTGTTGAAGGTCTGCGGGCCTCAAGGATAATGTCGTTAACCCTTTGGGATAAATTTGGGTTAGTTGCTCTTATGTAATGTTCCAGGCAGTCAGCTGCAAAGTTTTCAGGTTTGGATGCAGGGTGTTGTAGCTGTTCTGTGTTAACAGCAATGGGATCAGAGGTAGGGTCCACATTTGTTCCCGCGACATGCTCCTCAGTAATGGGTACCAATGTTGCCTTGGCCAGTCTGGAGCTATCAGAATGATCTTTGGACGTTCCTCTTTGATCTTCAATAGCACCTTGTGCATCAAAGGAAGTGGTGGGAATGCATATGCTGTCAGGTTTTTCCAACTGAATGATAGGGAGTCCACCTTCCAAGCAAGTGGGTGGTACGTCCTTGAGCAGAATTTCTTGAGTTGGTGATTGAGTGGGGATGCAAATAAGTCTATTTGTGGTAGTCCCCATTTTTTCGTGATGGTTTTGAAGATGGCCGGGTGTAGCATCCATTCGTGGGCATCCGTGGTAGTTCTGCTTAATATGTCTGCTAGGATGTTTTCTTTTCCCGGTACAAAAATTGCTTGTAACTGAATGTTGTAGCTCAGAGCCATATTCCATAGGTCCAGTGCCATCCGGCATAGAGGGTATGAATGCGTGCCTCCCTGTTTATTGATGTACCACATAACTGTGGTGTTGTCTGTCCTTATCATCAACTGCCCTTCTTGGAGGAATGGCTTGAATGTCTGGATTGCTAATTTTACTGCCAGCATTTCCTTTAGATTTATGTGCAGGTGCAGCTGTTCTTGACTCCATAGGCCCTGTATGCACTTGTCCAGCATGTGGGCCCCCCAACCGAGGTCTGAGGCGTCCGTCGTGATGGTTTGGCTTGGTTGAGTGCTGTAGAAGGGCAAACCTGTGTTTGACTGACATGCCTGAGCCCACCATAGGAACTCTTGCTTCAGGCATGGGATTAGTGGAATTTTGGTTTCTAGGCTGTGCCTGTGTTGAGACCATAAATTCTTCAGGTACCACTGTAGCTTTCTCATGTGCAGTCTGGCATGAGGGACTAGAATTATGCAGGATGCCATGAAACCCAGGGCTTGCAGTACTTTTCTTGCTGTTAGATGGTTCTGCTTTGTCAATGCCAAGAAGTAGAGTGGAAGTTGTTCTTGTTTTTCTACAGTTAGGAATGCCATCTGCTCTGATGTGTCCAGCTCTGCACCTAAAAAGGTTATTCTTTGGGATGGTATCAGCCTTGACTTTTTTATGTTGACTCTATATCCCAGGGCTTGCAGTAAGTAAATGACTCCTTGTAAGTCTTCTGCTAGCTTGTTTTTGTTGTCCGCTTGTATGAGGCAGTCGTCCAGGTATGGATAAATTTGAATTCCCTGAAGTCTGCAATGAGCGATTACTGATGCCAGGCATTTCGTGAACACTCTGGGTGCAGTAGATAAGCCAAAGGGCAATGCTGAGAATTGATAATGCTCTGATCCTGCAAGAAATCTGAGGTATCTTCTGCAATTTGGTCGTATGGGGACGTGCAGGTATGCCTCCTTGAGATCTAGAGTCACCAGCCAAGACTCCTTGCCCAGCATGGGAAGAAGCTGCTGTAGGGTCAGCATTTTGAATTTTGGAACAATGAGAAATGTGTTTAAGGCGGACAGGTCGAGAATAGGCCTCCAATTCTTCTCTTTTCTTGGTACCAGGAAGAGTCTGGAGTAAAATCCCTTTCCTTGTTCCGTAGATGGTACCTTTTCCACAGCTCTCATTCTTACTTGAGCTATTTGTTTTAGAGCTTCTGTCTTTTGATTTGGTGGTAGGTTTGGCATTCCTCTTTTTCCTGGTAGAGTATGGAAATGAAACCTGTACCCTTGGTCTATAGTTTGCAAAATCCACTTGTCCCTTGTGATGTAATGCCAGTTCTTTGAAAATAAGGCTAGCTTTCCGCCTAAGGGTGCTGCTAGCTGTTCCCTGGTAGGCGGTGTCAGAGCCAAGTCACTGTGATTGTCCTGTTGCAGTGGTAGTGGCTGTGTCTGTGCCTCGCTGGTTGTTGCCCTGCCACTGGCGTCCCCTGTAGGCACCCCTGGATTGATTTCTGCCTCTTGTACGCCTATTCCTGCCTCTCTGTGCTTTAGAGGAGTCTGGAAAGGACCAATTTTTGGAAGGCCATTTCCTGCTGAACCTTGGAGGTTGGACCTGTAAGAAATCTTTCACTGTTTGTACAGATTTAGCTTTCTCTTCTATTTTCTTCAGTACCTGCTGAGCAGGAGAACCAAATAAATTGACCTTGTCCATGGGAGCATCTAATAGTTTTGATTTAACATGATCCGGCAAGGCCTGTTCTTTCAACCATGCATGCCTTCTGATAACTGTGCCAGTCATGGCTGATCTAAAGGAAGCCTCCAGTGCAACATAGTAACCATTCTTTAAAATGCGGCTAACTTGCTGAATGTTATTCACCATTTCCAGAACATATTTCTTATCTAAAGATTCATCAGAGGACAGTTTCTTAGTTAACTGATCAAGCATAAACTCCTGATATTGGATCATATGAAACTGACAGTTCAAGGCCCTAGCTGACAGAGTAGCAGAGGTGTATACTTTTTTACCCCATCTCTCTAAGGACCTGGATTCCCTTTCAGAGGGGAGGGGATTTTTAGTAGAGGTAGATGCTACTGCCTTAGGCCCCTGGGAGATAGTCTCGGGATCTGCAAAAGGAGCCTTGTATAAATGGTGATGTGTGTCCGGGACCCTGTAGAACCTATCGGGCTTAGCAGGGGCTGGAGGTAAAGAATCAGGAGCAGTACAAGCATCATTGAATGCATCATCTACAACAGAAAGTACTGGAGGTATAGCTAAAGGCCTATGTTGTGGTAAATGCAAAAAGGTCCTAAGCCTTTTCCTGGAGTCTGAGAAATCTTGGCCCTGCCACTGAAATTGTTCCCTCATGGCATGTAAGGTTTCCCCAAAGGAAAATTCCTCAGGTGGAGAGGCAGAAGGGATCGACTCTTCAGCATCAGAGTCTTCGTAAGGAGAATAAGGAGCCTCTGGAGGGTCTGTATTGTCTGAATCATCAGAGGAATCATCGGTGGACACTGGCTCAGGGAGCTCTGCTCTAGGTCTATTTTCTGGAGGTGGATGAGAGGCCCTGTCTGGATGAGGTTGGGATCCCCTTATTAAAGAAATGAGATCCTCTGCTAGAGAAAGCATTTGGGAACTGGAGCTGGGCCTGTGAGAGGGGGGCTTAACAGGCACAGACTTAGAAGTTTTGGCAGCTTTAGCCCTGGCAAAGGCCTTAATGGACATGGCTGCAGGAGGCCTAGCAGCTCCACGTGCAGGGGTAGATACATCCAAGGGGATAGTGTCCGATAATTCCTGAGAAACCAGAGCAGTAGGTTGAATTTCAGAGGCCGATTCTACCAGGCTAGAAGAGGCCTCGGTAGAAGGCATGGTTTCGGCTGAAACAAGGACCGCTTGCTCGGTTTCGCCGAAACCGAGACACTCATGTTTGCTTAACCGCGGTTTCGCCGAAACCGCGGATCGCGAGTGTCGGTCCTTTGGCGCTTTTTGGCAATTTGTGTAGTCGGAGGATCCGACGGCATAATATACGCAAAATCAGAGCGAAAAACTGCTCAGCAAACTCCGACCGACGCCTAAGCGTCCGTCAGTTAAAGAAGCACAGGCTAGACAAGCTACTACGTCGTGGTCTGGGCCTAAACAAGGTAAGCAGTAAGAGTGGAAATCCTTATGAGGTATTTGTTTCCCACAAGTTAAACAGTTATTCACTTTTTCTGACATCGGATGAGGCAAGAAAGAGTCCCCAACGGGTACTTAGCTTTTAGAAGTCTTCGTAGTATTCGGTAGAGTAATCTCTGGATCTGACCGACCGGCACTTGCGAACAGCTTCTGCTTCGGGCGCCACGCGGCAAGAAAGACTGAGGAAGATGGCGTCGGCTGATGCCTTTATACCCGAAAAACTGCAGCTATGACGTCGGGTGAAGTGCGACACCAGCCGAGGCCAGACCCAGACTTTGGAATCCGGCCGACCGAAGGGCTGCCTGACGACAGGACAACCCATTTGTTAGGACTGCAGATGCATCCTTGAAGGACATCTGAGAAGAGAGGGCCAAAACATACCTGGTCATGCAAGTCTGGTAGTTGATAGCCTGAAAGGATAAAGTAACAGCAATGTAAACCTTTTCGCCCAACCTCGCCACAGCCCTACTATCCTTATCTGAAAGGAGCAACGTGGTAGAAGGCAACAGCTTGTAGGACTTATCAGAAGAGACAGACACTACAGAAGGGCATTTATAAAGAATTTTACAGCTGTCAGGCACTTTGCAAAATCCATCAGGTTTCTTGAGTGCAGGTGACTAAGGATCAGGGGCCACAAAAGCTGCTAAAAAGGTATCCAGGAGGGCATGTATTTTAAAATTAAAACATCTTACAGGATAATTTTTTTCTCTTAAAAAAATTATCCTGCCATTGTTGGCATGAGGCACTTATATTTTATTTTATATACAATCTACACTGTTTTATAGAATACATTTTTAATATTTTTTAACCTTGTTACCTTTATATTTTATGCTTATTCACTGTGTCATGTGATCAAATTAAACTAATTGACTATTTGACTTTGGGTATTTAAGGGCTGGGTCAATGTTTGTTCTGAGGAAGTCTCTATTAGGAGAAGAAAGCGCTAAACCTAATAAAATTGTCATCATTTGGAGCGGTTCTCTGCTGTGGTGGTTTTTCAGTTCTACAGTTCACTTCCTTTATTGGTTTGTTATCCAGGAGGACAGCCAGAAGAGTGGGAACAGCAGATGGCTTAGGATACTCCAAGTGCAAAGCTCACAATATCTTTTCTAAATGTCAGACTTGAGAATAATCTCACTTAGACTATTATGTGGGCAACAGTATCTCCAAAGAAAAATTATTCCAAAGGGGAATCTGGATTAATAGAAACCTCATTCCCTGGATCAACAGAAACCTCTTCATCTGAACCACAGTCCAAGAGGGAAGGAATTTGAGAACAGTAAACCAGGGATTCTCCAAAATCCAGATCCTCATCCGGAGAATCTAGTTCTTTGAGGCTTAAGAGGAGTGGAAAGACCAGGGAATGGCAAACAAGACACCCCCCTGAGGAGGCTTTAAAGCCATTAAAGTACTGAATAATCCCAGAGTAAAATTTTGATATTTACATTGGGGATCCTTAACTACAGTGAAAATATGCTAGGTTTTCAGTTTCTTTTTCTGCAGGACGTCCGCACAAAACACACTCTGAGGGACAGACCCCTGGCAACATTCAAGAAGAATAGTAGGAATCTCCTCCCTAACTAAGATCTGCAGAATTCCTCTCAGTCTGTCGGATATAATCAGCCTAGTTCCCCCACAACATCAGGAGCAGATATTTGTAAAGCCTCAGAGGACATGTGAGTAATCGGGCCCATGCCGGCCTCTGATGGGGTCACTGCAGAGGAATCAGAGGCAACCCACAGGGCAATCCTCTGGGCTTTCACTAACCTTGAGACAGATATCCATAGGAGGCTGGACAGCAGTCATATCAGACCCAAGTTTTTTGGCCTTATTCTTGGCAGACTGGACTCTAGGGACAGGAAGACTCCGCCACAACACCTTAAGCCAACAGCTTAAGATGCTGATTTTCAAGGTAAATAGATAAACAGGACAGATGACTATACAAGGTCTTATGGACAAAAAGCCTGGCAGACAGAACAGTGCATATGGTCATGGCAAGCACCTGAACAGTAAAGACACTGGTCGTGAGTCTTTATGGGAAATCTGGCTCCCACACGGACAGTCTCCCCTTTCTGGGTGACATGAGCCCAACAGCACTAAATTATAAAAAAAAAAAAAAAAAAAAAAAAAAAAAAAAGAGAGAGAAACTCCTCTCACGCCATAGTGATGGACAGATGATACTGAAGTGCTCTTTAAGGGAGGACAAGGGCTGCTGCATTTTTGAGTATAGCCTCTTTTGAATGAAATGCCTGTTAACTAAAACTGTTCGGTTTGACAGCCATCCCTTACTGCAATATTACCAGCTTATATATATTTTTTTCAATGTAACATAGGCAATTTGTTCACGAGCAGCAAGTACTAAATTTGTACTTGAAACACTAAAATCTAAAGTCGTTTGCCAACAGCAACCTTTTCATTAGTTACAGATCTCTTTAATTTGGAATTATTCAGATGACTTACTTTTGCTGATATTGTGCATATTGACCAATATTGGTGGATTGTAATGACAGAAGCTTGAGTGGCCTTTTAAGGCTGAAATGTTCTGAAAAAGGTAGTTTTTTTTTTGGTTCATACGTTTTGCTTCACTGCTTAGTGGAAAAAAATGTCCAAAACTACAAATTCAAAACATACCCTAACAAGTGGTGCTGTATTACATAAAGAAAATAGTTTAGTGCAATCAGGAAGGTAAATCAAAGAACAAATGTGTGAAAAGGGCCAACAGGTTGAAAACAGCTCAAAGGTAAACAATCTGCCACTGGCCAGATGCATTTTCTTTGAATGTGGGTTTCAATGCCATTTTAATTAATTAGTGTGAGTTTCAAGGGCAGAGAAGTTTATTCTTCATGCTAAGTCTGTTTTCATTGTAAGACTGTATTGTTTTGTTTAGCAAATGACTATCAGTATTTGAAATAAGTTTTAAATTAAATCCCAATATCTGTAATCACTGTAGAAGTAAACAAAAACGACACATTTGAACAGTGTTTATGGTAACTGGGGAGAAACAGCCAAGTAAGGGGACACTTAAATGTCTGCCGGCATGAGGGTGGGGGGGGCCGATCCACTACCCTAAGGCCCATTTGACAATAATCTGGCTCTGAACTCTAGTAGAATGAGGACTGTTTTCAGTTCTGCTTGTGCATACACACAAAGCAGCTCTAGACAGCATCAGAAAAGTAAGATATTTCATTTGCCAACTGTAGTCAAGTGGGGAAAAACATATTAGTTATTTATAGAGTACAGTTGTGTAAGTACACTTACCATAACAGTAGATATTCAAAGGATCACTCCTGCAGTGAGCCTCAACTATATGGAATATATCCTGCTAAGGATACAACAGCCAGCAGCTTCTAAAACTTCTTGTGGCACCTTTCATATGCCCAAATGGTTAACAGCTAAAGCAGATTTGAAGAAAAATTATTGTTTGTGGGCAAAGCCCTTCAGGGCTTTCATGCCAACACAGGGAGGGGAGACTGAAGCCCCAACAAGGTCAATGCTAGGAAAACATTAAGTGTTCTCACCCTGGCAATAAAAACATACAAAAAATAAGAGGGATGGAGGGAGTGGTTACTGCAGCAGTGATCATTCAAATTATCTACTGTTATAAAGAAATTATGTACTCACCATAATGTTCAATCTGTGTTGTCCTTTTTCATTTTTCCTCAACTGATGGGTTCAGATCCTATCCCTCGGATCCGACTCAGCCATTGCTAAAGCTTGTAGCAACAAAAATCTCGTAAGCTTCTCCCTTAACCCACAATGCATCAGCCCCAATTATCTCAAATCGTGTTTGCTGCCTTAGTAGAAAGTAAAAGATGGAAATTGGTATGGAGAAGCTATATCTGGAACTTATATAAAAAAACATGAGGACACAGGCCCACTAAGCACTCAATTCTTCTAGAAGCCTTAAGGAAGGGGGGTTGGTGGGAGGGGAGATGAAGAATGAAAACAGACAGATGGAACGTTATGCCGAGTACACAACTTCTTTATCTGATGCTGTCAATTTTCATTCTGTCCTTATATGATGGGACAGAGTCCCTAGCTACCCAATTTCTAGGGCAGATTCAAGGAAGGATATTCCTGAGCACCATACAACCAAAAGATGCCCTTCCTCTGGAGACCAGATCTAATTTGTAATGAGTAATAAAGGTATTGGGAGTAGCCCAAATAGCTGCTGCACAAATATCATCCATGGATACTCTGCGCTGAAAAACTGATGAAGTTGCCATGGATCTGGTGGAATGGGCTTAAACAGGTTTTGTCAGGGCAATACCAAATTTGTTACATACAAAGGAAATGCAACTCGTTATCCATCTATAGTAATTTTAGTAACTGGTTTACCCAATGTTGGTTCAGCATATGACACAAATTGATCAGAATTTCTGATTTTTTTTGTACTATGTAAATAAAAACACAACTTTCTATGAACATCCAATAAATGTAATATGTATTCTGATGTTTTTTGTCCTGTGTAAATAAAAATGCAACTGTCTATGAACATCCAATAAATGTAATATGTATTCTCCTTTGTTAGAAAATTTGACAAAGAATACTGGCAAATTGATTTATGTATATTATGTAAGAAATGACTGGTTGGTATGCAAGGTAACTCTGTTTTTATGGAAAATCAAGTATGGAGGTTTTGATTTAAATGTTTGGATGTCAGAAATTCTTCTGGCTGACGCAGTGGGCACTAAGAAAATTGTCTTCCATGAAAAATATTTGAGATCACATATAGCGAAGGGTTCGACGGGAGATTGTGTAAGACGCTGCAGCACAAGATTTAGGTCCCATGGGGCGGTAGGATCTTTAAAGGGTGGCCTTAAGAGCAGAGTGTCTTTCAAGAAACTTTGCTCAACTTATGGGACACTACAGAAGAACCATTTACTCCAACACGGAAATTGGAAATCGCTGTTAATTGTACTTGAACAGTAGGAGCACTAGTTCCTTCAAAAAGATGGACTAGAAATTCCAAGATATTATGAATGGGGGCAGAGTATAGTTTTCTGGTGGAAGGTCTATGGGAGGACGAAAAAATATGGTGGACAGGAGAAGACAGCATAGGCTGTCTGGCTATTAACAGAACTGGACTAACCAGACAGACAAGCCTAAGATTCGCTATGTCTGGATGTATCATGCCTGTTGGTTGAGACAGGAGCTCTGACATCACTTAATTCAACCATCTTGGTTTCTCACTCCAAATCCAAAGGAAGGGAAACCAAATTTGTAAAGGCCAAAAAGGGACCATGAGGATAACCTTGCAGCTTTCTGAAGTAATTTGGGAATTAATGGAGCAGGAGGACACGTGTAAAAGAGCCGAGGGGCGAACCATGAAGTAGAGCGACACTCAGGGATTCCCAATGTGGGGGTATTAGGGCAAAGTAGCGGCTGCATTTGTTGTTCAAGGGAGACACGACTATCACAGCATGGCTGGCCCCATTGTCGGAGGATTGTGTTCGCAATCTTTTTGTTAAGGGACCATTCGTGAGGTAGAAGAATGCACCTGCTCAGTTTGTCTTCTATCACTATGGACCTCCCTGGAATGTGCTTTGCTAAATGAAAGCAGTCTGAAGAGCTTGTCTACTGCCACACTGAGAGCTTCAACACAATAGGTAGGATTTGGTTTCTCCCCGTTTGCCGATGTACCAGACAACGGACATGTTGTCCGACAGTACTGCAACTATCCCCAAAGGGACAGCATTCTGAAGTGCCTGCAATGCTAACAGCACTGTTCTCATCTCCAGGACATTTATAAGCAAATTGGCCTCTTTGGGGACCAGGTGCCTTGGACCATCTTCCCCAGATAATGCCCTCCCCCCTAGATGGGAAGCATCTGTAGTCATTCATTATGGCTCGGGGCTGTAGGGAAATGAACGGACAAGCTTGTAGAACCTGGTCTGAATGAATCCATCATTTTAGATCTCTTGCAGATGTGAGCGATTCTTATCTTGAGACACTGGTTGATAAAGAATAGACCACCGAGTAGCGAACATGCATTGTAGGTTATTGCTGCCACCATCAATCCCAGAGGCTTGAAGAACCAGTCAGGCTGAAATTCAGGTACTGAATATCTTCTTCACTTGAAATCTTATGGTCTGAACTCTCAGTAATGGAAGGGAAGCAATGGAAGTCTTTGTATTGAGAATAACATCTGCAAACTCTAAAATCTGAGTCAGTTCTATATGAGATTTGTTGTGATTTATGGTAATCCCCAGACAAGAGCAAGTCTGGAGACCCTGGTCTCTCGCACATATGAGTTGATGGCTGCTCAGAGCAGTAATGAGCCAGTCATCTAGACATGGAAACACTGGAATCTTTGCAGTCTGAGGTGAGCTGCTACTACTGCCGTGCATTTGGTAAACACCCTGGGGGGGGTGTGGAGAGTCCAAAGAGTAGTACTCTGAACTGATAATGACTGGCTCCACGCCGGAAGCGCAAGTACCTTCTGGATCATCTGTGCATCTTTATGTGATAGTACATGTCCTGAAGGTCTGTAGGGCACATTTAGTTGTCCTTGCCCAGAAATGGGAGAATGGACTGAACTGTGGCATCAAAAGTAAACAAAACAGTGTGAAGAACCAAGTTTCAAAAGATCCAGGATCGGACTACAGCCCCTGTTTTCTTTGGCACTAAAAAGAACCTTAAGTAAGTTCCGGATCTCCTGGTCTGGTGGGACCTCTTGGATGATTCTTTCTAGAAACTTCCATATTTCAGTTTCTGCTTGTTCCCTGTGACTGGATGGAATATCAGGAATTTTCCTTGGGATTGGGAGAGAAAGGAAAAAGGGTATAATATATCCTCTGGAAATGATCCTCTGCACCCAAGCATTTTTTTGTTGCATCTAGCCAGACTCTCTGGTGGTTTGAAAGAAATTATGAAACTTATCTGGTGTACGCTCAAGAGTGATGGAAGACCATGTCTTTTGCTTGAAGCAGCAAACGAGATCTGAGGTAATTGAGGTTGGTGAATTATGGGTAAGGGACAAGCTCGAGTGTTTTTGGTTGCCACAAGCTTTTAGCAACAGCCGAGCTGGATCCAAGGGATCGGATCCGAACCCATCAGTTGAGAACAGAATGAAAACTGACATCAGGTGGTCAGCTTACTTACACATCTGTACTGATTTATGTACAAATCACTGCTGCAGCAGGCTTGGCTATATGGCTAGATTACCATTAGACTGAATGGGAGAAGGAAGGATGTGGGTCCAAGAACCCCTGGAGAATAGTCCTAGAAAAGCCCATCTTATACCTGGAAAAATAATCTAATTTATAGTGCTTTGTAAATGTACAGAGTGCCACAGTAACCACTTCTATAACTTAGAGTCCAACCCTTTCCAAAAAGCCACAGATGAAGTCAAAGCCCTGGCAGAAAAAGCCTTGATCCTGCCTAGAACTATTTTGCTGTAATGTAATGCACTATTTTGACACTGTCTTTTGTTTTTAAAACCTTTTCAAGAAATAAACTTAAGGAGTTCCTGAAAGATTTTGTTCTCTCAAGACACTACCAAAGTAGTCTGTGGAACATCCAAGTTATGGAGTATCCCGACACCCTTATTTTAAAGTTCTCCAAAGAAAACATCAAAATGGATAGCTTGGCTGAGGTTAAATCTGGATACCATCTTAGGCATAAAATGAAGGATTAGTTCTTAAGGAAATCCTATTTTTGTGGAAAATTAGACAAGACTGACCCACAATTAAGAACTTCCAACTCAAACACTCTTCTTTCAGAATTCAGGGCAATAAAAAATGTTTTTCATGTTAAGAACCTCCTGACAGAGTGATGAGCTGGGCCAAATGGATCATCTAGTTTTTCAAAACTAGAAAGTACAGTTGTGTACACTTACCATAAATCTAGATGTTAGAGTGATTTCACTGTTGCAGTCATCACATTTGGGTTATCTGCTTGCAGTAGCCCTCAGTCGGCCTAATTTTCAAAGTCTTGGGTCCTGCGTCAGTTGCGGTCTCATCTTCCATGACGTCAGGTAGTTAGGGGTCTAAAGCATGCAGCAGACACCGTTTTATCAGTTTTTCTTGTCCCAGTTGTCAGGTGCCCCCATAATGGGAAGCAATTATATACAAGGTTACACCTCCAACAAAAAGCAAATACACCAGAAAGCTTTAGGCATAGTAAACAAGAATAGAGGTATAGTCAATAGAAGTCAGGGGGCTGGAGGGAGGGTAACCAGGACTGCAACAGTGAATACGCTCGAACATCTACATTTATGGTAAGTGTGTCACAACTGTACTATGTTCTTCATGTTTCACTGTTGCAGAGGAGGCAATTATATAGCATTAGGAGCAGGATTGCAGTGGCAAAGCCAGCTCTGGATTAAAAAAAAATTGACAAGTGGTAATGCTTGGTGAAGGTATGTACAGAACTCCAATTAGCAGCTTTTAGGATGTCCCTGAAAGGGACACCTCTGAAAAAGGCTATAGAGGTAGATGTAGCCCTGGTGGAATGAGGACTTATCCCCTGTGGGGTAGGTTTTCCATTGTGCTTCAAGAGGAAATGAATGCAATGGCTTATCCACTTAGAAATGGTTTGCTTTGAAATGGCCTTCCCCTCTGCCCCTGCAGCAAATGCAACCAGCAGCTGTTCAGACTTCCTGAGAGGTTTAGTCCTGTCCAAGTAAAATCTAAGTTGTCTGTGCACGTCCAAGGAGTGCAGTATTCATTACCCTTTTGTTCTGTGGATTAGAAAATAAGGTTGGCAAATGAATGGACTGATTAAGGGCCACACTGGATACCACCTTGGGCGTGAAGGATAGATTGGTCGTGAGGGACACCCTGTCCGCATGAAAGATGACGAAAGGCACCACTGCCATGAGGGCCTGTAATTCAGACACCCTTCTTGCTGAAGTGATGGCTAAAAGGAAGGCTGTTTTCCAAGAAAGGAATTCCAACTCTGCATTTGCAGCTGGCTCAAAAGGAGGAAGAGTGAGCTTTTCCAATACAAAGTTAAGGTCCCAGGCTGGAGTAGGGGCTCTCTTGGGTGGTCTTGAGTTTTTGGCCCCTCTGAAGAACTGCTTCAGCAGTGGATGAGAGAACAGGGGTGGTTCTGTATTGTAATGAGCTGAAATGGCTGAAGCATGAATTTTGATGGAGGAAAATGAAAGGCCCTTGTGAAGCATCTCATTTAAGTATTGAAAAATCTGAGGTAAACTGGGTGCTGCTGTGCCCATCCCGAGTTTGGCTCCAGGAACAGAATCTTTTCCATTCTTCAGCATAGGATTTTCGAGTACTAGGCCTCCTTGCTTCCAGAATGACATCCTTCACTTGCTTACTGAGGGATGGTAACTGAGAGATCAGGTAATTAGCCAGGCTGCCAGATTCAGGATTTGAAGCTGTGGGTGCAGAATCTGGCCCTCCTGCTGGGACAGCAGGGCAGGGGTCTGAGGCAGGTGCCATGGTGCCAGCACTGACACTGCACAAGAGGGGGTACACCAGCGTTGGCATGGCCAGTCTGGTGCAATCAGTATTGTCCTCAGTTTGTCCCGTTTGATCTTTAGTAGTACCTTGGAGAGGAGAGGCAAAGGGGGAAAGGCATAAACTGATAGGATCCACTTTCCAAGCTTGTTTGTGGGGAGTCCTTGTACAGAATTTGTCCAATTGGTAGTTCTGGGGGGAGACAAACAGGTCTATCTCTGGGCTCCCCCATTTGTTTCTCAACATGCTGAATATATCTTTGGTTCCAGTTTCCACTCATGTGGGTCCATGAGATTTTTGCTTAGTTCATCTGCCAGTGTATTTAGCTTTCCTGGCAGAAATTGAACCTGTAGGTACACTTGGTAGCTCAAGGCAGTGTTCCACAGAGCCATGGCTAGTCTGCAGAGAGAGTATGAGTGTGCTCCCCACTGCTTGGTTATGTACCACATAACAGTGGTGTTGTCATTCTTTACCAATAATTGTCCTGGAAAAATGTGGTCCTTGAAGGCTGTCAGAGCATTACGTACAGCTAACATTTCTTTTTGACTGATATGTAGGTGCATTTGACTTGGGTTCCATTTGCCCTGAATGCACTTCCCTGCCAAGTGAGCCCCCATGCATAATCTGGTGCATCTGTTGTTAGGGTTTGGGCAGCAGGGGGTAGAGTGAATGGCAGTCCCTTGTTTTGGTGGCAGGCCTCTGCCCACCAAAGGAACTCTATCTGTAGACAAGGTATGATAGGAATCAATGATTTTAGATCCTGAGAATCTTGCCACCATAGGCTTTTTAGATACCATTGTAGTTTCCTCATATGTAGTCTTGTAAATGGAATTAATAGAATGCAGGAGGCCATGAACCCCAGGGCTTGCAGTATTTTCCTTGCAGATAGCTGGGTCTTTGTGGCCAGTAGTTTGAAGTAGGCTGTCTAATGAACTTGTTTCTCTGGCATGAGGTAGGTCATCTGGGAAGTTGTATTCAAGCTTGCTCCCAGGAATACAATTTGTTGGCATGGTACAAGATGCGATTTCGTTTTGTTTATGGTATACCCCAGAGAAGTTAGCAATGTCTTTACAAACACCAGATTTAATAGCATGTCCCGGCTTTCTGTCTGAATTAGACAATCGTCCAGGTATGGTTATATCTGAATATTTCTTTGCCTGCAAAATGCAATGACTGGAGCTAGGCACATTGTGAATATCCTGGGTGCAGTAGATAAGCCAAAGGGCAGTGCAGAGAACTGATAAAGCAGGCTACATGCACTAAGCATAGGTATCTTCTGCAAGATTCCCTTACTGGGATGTGCAGGTAGGCTTCCTTTAAATCCAGTGTTGCCAACCAGGCATCTTTGCCTAGCATAGGAAACAGCTGAAGAAGAGTTAGCATCTTGAATTTTGGGATCACAAAAAATGTGTTTAAGATAGACAGGTCCAGGATAGGACACCAGGAATTGTCCTTTCTGGGAACCAAGAAAAGCCTCGAGTACAAACCTTGTCCCCATTCTTTTTCTAGGACAGGTTGAATAGCCCTGATGCTTAAAAGAGAAAGAACTTGCTTTTGAGCCTCTGTCCACTGATTTGGGGGTAGATCTGGCCAACCGTTTGGGGTTGGCAAGGAGTGGAATTGGAATCTGTATCCTTGGGAAACCATATTTAAAACCCATTTGTCCTGGGTAACGAGTTCCCAATTTTTTGCCTTCAAGGCAATCTTTCCCCCTAAAGGAACAGTCAGTTGTGCAGGGCTTGGAAGATTTAAAGTTAAGTCATTGAGACAGTTTACCATGGGGGGGGGGTCTTACTACTCCCTGCTTTGGAAGTGGGAGCCCCCCACTGCTTAGTCCTGTAAGTAGCTTGGGACTGAAGCCTGGGTGTTCTGCTGGTTCTGGGTTTGGACTGAGAAGACCTGGAAGAGGCAGGGAGGCAGGAAAGGAGCAATTCTTAGAGGGCCAATGCCTACTAAATCTGGGAGGCTGTACTTGCAGGAAATCTTTAACAGTTTGCATAGATTTAGCTTTTTCCTCTATCCTTTTAAGTACTACTTCTACTTTGTTGCCAAACAGGCGGTCTTGGTTTAAGGGAGCATCCAGCAATTTAGCTTTAACATGATCTGGCAAAGACTGCTCCTTAAGCCAAGCATGCCTTCCAAGTACAGACCCAGTGACAGCAGCCCTGCAAGATGCCTATAATGAGTCAAAACCACATTGCAAAGTAGGTTTTCCAACTTGTGCAGCAGAATGCATTAAATCCTGTAAATCTTTATTTTCAGCACAGTCAGGAATCAACATAATTGTCTGTTTAAGTAATTCAATAATATGCTGCTGATACTTTAAACATATGAAACTGGCAGTTTAAGGCCATAATAGCCAAGGTTGCAGAAATATATACCTTCTTACCCCATCTATCCAGCGCCCTGGAATCTCTATCAAAGGGGGTAGGATTTTTGGCAGTAGTAGCCTTAATGTCCATGGGTCCCTGTGAAATGGTCTCAGGATCCGCAGTAGGATTATTAAAGAGGAACTTGTGAGAGTCAGTAACCCTGTAACACCTATCAGGTTTTCTGGGAGAAGGAGGTAGAGAGTCAGGGGCCAAGCTAGATTCCGACAGGGCATCATCAACAATAAGAAGTTATGTACCTACCATAATGTTCAATGTTAGTAGTCTTCTTCTCACCTTTCTTGCTGGTTGGGTTTGGAGCCGATCCTCGGCTCTGACTCTGCCATCTTCTAAAGCTCGAGAGTTATTTACTGGCTCGAGGCCTCCCCATATCCCACAATGCCTGGCGCTAGATCCCGTTTGGTAGACCTAACTACAAATATAAGGACACCTGTCCTAACAGCACAAGTTTAGCTACAGAGCTAAAAGGTTGAGGAAACAAACCAAATAAGACCCAGCCAGCTAAAAGGAACTCAGAGGGCAACTCTTCTCGGTCTATTAGGATAGGGGGACGGAGGGTGGGACGCAAGAAAGAAGACAAGAAGAAGACAACTAACATGGAACGTTATGGTAGGTACATAAATTCTTAATGTTAAGTTGTCTATCTCGCCTTCATTCTTGCTGGTTGGGACAGTGTCCCTAGCAACTCAGTCCTGGGTGGCTCATCAGAACAGACTCTTCAGTACAGTGGAACCAAAATCAGCTCTGCTCCTAGAGGCCACATCAAACTTATGAGAAATAAATGTATGGGGAGTGGCCCAAGTAGCTGCCGCACAAATGGCTTCCATTGGTAATCTTGCCTGAAAAGCTACAGAAATAGCTAAAGCCCTAGTAAAGTGGCTTTTTGGTTTAGCAGGGAGCTGTTTGTTCCTCAATTGATAAATCAAAGTAATAATAGAAGTCAACCACCTAGATAGAGTTACTTTAGACACTGGTAGACCTTGTTTACCTTCAGCATAGGACAGGAAGAGCTGATCTGATTTTCTAATTTGTTTAGTCCTATGCAAGTAGAAACGTAATTGTCTATGAACATCCAACTGATGTAATTTATGTTCAGCTTTGTTGGAATAATTTGGGAAGAAGACTGGAAGATCAATGGACTGATTCAGATTACTCTCAGAAGATACCTTAGGAAGGAAGGAGGGATTAGTCCTGAGTGAAAACTCTGTCATTATGGAAACCTAAATAAGGAGGGCGAACACAAAAGGGCCTGGAGTTCGGAAACTCTTCTGGCTGAGGTAATTGCCACAAGAAAGATGGCTTTCCAAGAAAGAAACTTGAACATGAAGCTGCGGGTTCAAAGGGGGGCAATATTAGGGAAGCCAGGATCAAATTAAGATCTCACGGAGGCGGGGGATCTCTTACTGGGGGCCTGAGCAAAGTAGTCCCTTTGAGAAAAGCTTTGCAAAGCTTATGGGACATGATACTAGTTTCAGATAGCTGCAATTTCAGATTTTCATACAGGCCTAACTGAACTCGAATGGTGGCAGAAGAGGACCCAGCCTGAAAAAGTTCCGCTAAGAAATCTAAAACGTGGTGGACCAGGGCTGAAAAGGGATCTATGTTTTTAGACACTGCCCAGCAAGAGAAACGTTTCCACTTACTAGCATAAGTTTTTCCTGGTGGTAGATTTGTGCGAAGACAAGATGATTTCACGCACCGATTGGGAAATGTCCGGAAGCCTGGCTAAGGTTGGAAGTGGAGCAACCAAGCAGTGAGGTTGAGAGATTGCAGGGATTGGTGCAGCCCACCCGACTGATGGATCAGGAGGTCTGGTACTGGGTCCTGGGTCCAGGGCTGCTCCAGGAGGCGATGATGCAGGAACGGAAACCAAATTTGTCGAGGCCAGTACGGGGCAATGAGGATCATCTTGCATCCCAGCACAGTAGCTTTCTGTATTAGTTTGGGAATAAGGGGAAATGGAGGGAATGCATAAAGAAGTCCCTGAGGCCAATCGTGGATTAGAGCATCTCTGGGAGGGTATCCGGGAAGAGGGAGGAGAGAAAAGAAACTGTCGCACTTGCTGTTGAAGGGGGTGGCAAAAACGTCGCAGCAAGGCTGACCCCATTTGCGGAAAATTTGGTCCGCCACTGTCTGATTGAGAGACCACTTGTGAGGCATGAGAACTGCTCTGCTCAGCCTGTCCGCTATAATGTTGGACTTCCCAGGGATGTGCATTGCTATCAGAAACCGCTGGGAAGAGATCGCCCATTGCCAGAGTCTGAGTGCTTCTCGACATAGGGGGTAGGACTTGGTTCCGCCCTGCTTGTTGATGTACCACACTACCGACATATTGTCTGTCTGAATTGCAATGGTCCCGGTGGGAAGAGAGTTCTGAAGAGTTTGCAACGCTAAAAGCACAGCTCATCTCCAAGACATTGATATGCAGATGGTACTCATGGGGTTGCCATGTGCCTTGGACTGTTCTACCCTGAAAGTGCCCCCCCCACCCGATCAGGGAGGCATCCGTGGTCACCGTGGCTACTGGAGGGGGAAGAACAAATGGTCTGCCCTGGGGTACTGACGGGGAAACCATCCACCAAGCAAGTTGGTCTTTGCATGTCTGTGTAATCATAATCATGTGAGACACTGGAAGTTGTAGAAATGACCATTGGGTTAAAAGCAACCACTGAAGAATCCTCATATGAAAACGAGCCAGGGTGACTAGTATGATTGCTGCTGCCATGAGGCCCAATGTCTTTAGGATGAATCTGGCCTGAATTTTCTTGCATCCTAATAACACCTGTACATGACGGCAAATATCTAATACTCTGTGTAATGGAAGTCTCGCTGACATGTCTTTTGTACTTAAACTTGCACCTATAAAGGTTATAAACTGACAAAGCGACAATGCAGACTTTTCGAAACTTATTGTGATACCTAGCTTGGAGCAAGTTTGGATGGTGTAGTTCCTGGCTCGTAGCAGCTGATGTCTGGTGGTAGCAGTACGGAGCCAGTCATCTAGATAGAGAAACACCTGGAATCCTTGCCGTCTCAGGTGAGATGTAACTACTGCCATACATTTGGTGAACACCCTGGGGGCTATGGTGAGACCAAAGGGCAGAGCTCGGAACTGATAATGACTGGCTCCCAGCCGGAAGCGGAGGAATCTTCTGGAGCACCTGTCCATTTTTGATATGGTAGTACGCATCTTGAAGAAGATCTATGGAGCACATCCAATTGTCCTGATCCAAAAAGACTGAAGACTGAATAGACTGAAGCGTGACCATCTGGAACTTCGTTCTTTATACAGACCTGTTTAGTCTGCTGAGATCCAAAATGGGTCTCCAGTCCCCTGTCTTTTTTGGTGCCAAAAAGAACCTTGAGTAAATTCCGGATCCTTGCTGGTCTGCTGGGACTCGTTGGATGGCTCTTTTTTGAAGCAGTTTTGAGATCTCTTGGACTGCTTGTTCCCTTAGACTGGATGGAACATATAGAAGGGATTTGTTCGACCTTAAGGGGGTATGAATGAAGGGAATTCTGTAACCTCCGGATATGATAGATTGTACCCATCTGTCTTGAGTTATGTCTTGCCAGGCTTTTGGGTACAGAGATAATCTTCCCTCGACTGCCTCCGAAGGTGGGCAGCCCCTCAGGGATGCTGGAAGGGCTGGTCAAAGAAGGAATCTCTGCTGCCCTGATTTTGCGAGCCCCCTCTGCCTCGAGGGCGGCGTCTATTGTTCCCTCCTCTACCCCTGGAGGAAAACTTAGTTATGTACTTACCATAACTTTAGATGTTTGGGATCCATCTCGCCTACATTCTGTACTGATGGGTTCGGAGCCGATCCTCGGCTCCGACTCGGCATGCTATACTATAGAGCGAAGTCTCTAATTGGCTGAGCTATTCTACATCCCAGGATGCACCACTACTGCTTCCCCAGATCTTGTTTGTCTGCACACATGCACACACACATAGACTGTTGATATAACATTGCCAGCTGTTTCAAGATGTTCCAAGGCAGGGGGAAGGAGGGTGGGTTATTAGGAATGTAGGCGAGATGGATCCCAAACAACTAAAGTTATGGTAAGTACATAACTAAAAGATGTTATGTGATCCTATCTCGCCTACATTCTGTACTGATGGGACAGTGTCCCTAGCACCTGATTCCTGGGTGGCTCACTGGAAAACACTCCTGAGAACTGCGGAACCGAAGGAAGCTCGCCCCCGAGATGCCACGTCCAATTTGTAATGAGAAATGAAGGTGTGAGAAGACCAGGTAGCTGCAGCACAAATGTCACTAATGGCAAGCTTAGAATGAAAGGCTGTCGAAGTAGCCATAGCCCTTGTAGAATGAGCTTTCACAGTGGTTGTAAGCTCTTTATTAGAAAGAAGATAAGTATGACTGATACAGTCTCTGATCCACTTGGCAATAGTGACCTTCGTGATGGCTTTGCCCAATTTATTGTCCGAAAAGGACACAAACAACTGATCTGTTTTCCGTGTTTGGTGCGTCCTATCTAAATAGAAACGCAATTGCCTGTGAACATCCAATGAGTGGAAGATGTATTCCGCTCTGTCTGAGTAGTTTGGGAAGAAAACTGGAAGTTCCAATGACTGTTGAAGACAAAAACTAGAACAAACTTTGGGAACAAAGGATGGATTAGGCCTGAGGGATACTCTATCCTTGTGAAAAACCAGGAACGGTGGTTTGACACATAGGGCTTGTAGTTCCGAAACTCTTCTGGCTGATGTAATTGCCACCAAAAAAGCAGTCTTCCAAGAAAGAAATTTCAAGTCACAAGTTGCTGCCGGTTCAAAGGGGGAAGAGGTCAAAGCACCTAATACGAAATTAAGATCCCACGGTGGAGCGAGATGAGAAAATCGGAGGTCGTAGCAGCCCAGCAACTTTCATGAAGGCTTTACACAACTTATTGCTCATCAAAGGTGGGTCTATACTTTCATGAAAATTAGAAATAGCTGCCAATTGAACCTTGATGGTAGAGACCGAAGAACCTTGATTGAACAAAGAAGCTAAAAACTTCAAAACTTCTGACACCGGAGCAGTAATGGGATCTAATCTCCGGAGTTGGGCCCAAATAGCGAATCTCTTCCATTTGCTGTTATACATTTTTTTGAAGTCTTGTGGGCCGAGGACAAGATATGTATGACTTCCGACCATAGTCAGGAACCATGTTTTGGATTCGGAAGTGGAGGAGCCAAGCTGTTAACCTCAATGAGTGAAGGGACTGATGAAGCTGTCCCGACTGGTGGATCAAGAGGTCTGGAATCTGGTCCAGGAACCATGGACCGTCCAGTGCATATTTCCGAAGAAAGGGCAGCCAGACTTGACGAGGCCAGTATGGGGCAACTAGAATAATCTTGCTCTGCAAGTGAATCACCTTCTGGATCACCCTGGGAAGAAGGGGAACCGGTAGAAAGGCGTACAGTAGGCCGGTGGGCCAAGCTTGAACTAGGGCGTCCTTGGGAAACTCCCCCGGAACTGGGGTGAGAGAGAAGAACTGTTGACATTTCGTGTTGAAAGGAGTTGCGAAGAGGTCGCAACAAGGATTTCCCCATCTTCTGAAGATCTGAGTTGCCACTCTGTCGTTCAGAGACCACTCGTGCGGAGAGAAAATAGTTCTGCTCAGTCTGTCGGCTATGACATTGGATCTCCCCGGAATGTGTGTTGCTACCAAGAAACGGTTGGTTGCAATCGCCCAATCCCATACTTTCATGGCCTCTCTGCAAAGGGGGTAGGACCTGGTCCCTCCCTGCTTATTCAGGTACCAGACTACTGACATGTTGTCGGACTGAATGGCAATCATGCCCCGGGGGAGGTAATTGTGTAGTGCTTGTAGCGATAGAAGCACCACCCTCATTTCCAGTATGTTGATATGGAGGGAACTCTCGTCGGAGTGCCACTTGCCTTGGACTGACCTGCCCAGGTAATGTCCCCCCCACCCCGTCTGGGAGGCGTCCGTAGTCAAAGTGGCCACTGGAGGTGGGGGAACGAAGGGTCGCCCCTGATCCAGGTTGGAGTAAAGAAGCCACCAACGGAGGTCCTGTTTGCACGTCTCCGTGATCAGAATGAGGTGACTGAGAGGGAGATCCTGATAAGACCACTGGACTGACAGGAGCCACTGGAGAATCCTCATATGCAATCTTGCTAAGGGAACTAGGAGAACGGTAGCCGACATGGAACCCAACAGTTGTAGGACCATCCTGGCTGGGGCTCGGCGTTTGAGGAGCAATGCTCAGACTTGAGACTGTAATATTTCTATCCTGTCTGTAGGAAGATAGACCCGCATTTGCTTTGAGTCTATCTCTACTCCAATGAACCGTATGCGTTGAGATGGCAGCAACATAGACTTTTCCCAACTGAAGGTGATTCCTAGGGAGTTGTCTAGAGATATAGTGGCTGCTAGGTTCTGTAAGAGTAGACGCCTGGAGGTGGCAGTTAGGAGCCAGTCGTCTAGGTATGGAAACACCTGGAATCCTAGACTTCTCTGGTGAGCAGTCACCACCGCCAAACATTTGGTGAACACCCTGGGGGCTGTGGTGAGACCAAAGGGCAGTGCACGAAACTGGAAATAACTGTCTCCCAGGCTGAAGCGCAAGTGTCTCCTGGACGCCTGATTTATCAGGATATGATAATAGGCGTCCTTGAGATCTATGGGAGCACATCCAAACACCTTCCTCCAACAGCGGGAGAATGGATTGTAAGGTGACCATCCGGAACTTGGACTTCTTGACAGAACGGTTGAGTTTGCTGAGATCCAAGATGGGCCTCATGTCCCCGGTCTTTTTTTGGCACCAAAAAGAATCTTGAGTAAGTCCCTAATCCGGTCTGGTCTTCGGGGACCGGTTGGATGACTCCTTTTTGAAACAGCTTTGAAATTTCGATGGCTGCGAGATTCCGTTGACTGGGTGGTGGGTCCGGGATTTTCCGGGATGGTGGGGGGGCTGAGAAAGGGGGATGTTGTAACCTCCAGCAATGATCCTGAGCACCCATCGGTCCTGAGTGATATTGTCCCAGGCCTTTAGGTGCCTCGAAAAACGACCCCCAACTGGCTCCAGAGCGGCGCAGTCGGGCAATCCTTCAGGGATGCTGGAAGGTTGAGGAGCCACGAAAGGACTCACGGTCTCCAGTGTTGCGGGGGCCTCTGCCGCCTCTGGGACGGCATCTTCCTGAAAAATTTCCCCCTCCTCTGCCTCTAGAAGGGGGATCATCCTGCTGTGAGGGGTAAGTCTTCTGAGATTTGCAGAACCACATTTTCTCCCCTCTTCTAGCCTTGGGATAAGGCCGGAAGGGAGTGGAAAACCGTGCCCCTACGGCAGTCAAAGTCTTACCCTCTTGTTCACAGTGGGTCAAGGTGTCTTTTACCTTGGGTCCAAACAAGGAGGACCCATCAAAGGGAGCGTCGGCAAAGGAAGACTTTAAGGCCTCCGCAAAATGACACAGGCGGAGCCAGGCTTGTCTACGTAGAGCAACACCTGTGCCCGCCGCTCTACTCGCCCCTTTGGCCGCATATGAAATGAGCCTCATGGACAAGTTCGATATTGATGATAGAGTAGCCAACTGAGAGCTAACCGTCTGGGCCAACTGCTCAGGTAGGTTACCAGAGATGGTATCTGAAAGTTCCTTGACCAGATCCCTCTGAAGTCTGGTGAAGTGCGTCAGGTAATTCAGAGACCTTAAAGTAAAGGCCGCTGAAGTAAGGGTGCGCTTCCCGTACCGATCCATACTCCTGGACTGTTTATTAGGAGGATGGACGGACGTCGAAGCCTCTGCCACATCTTGCTGGGTAGCAGATGCCACCACCAGGGCATCTACGGCCACACCTTTAGATAAGAAGTCCTTTTCAAGGGGGGGGGGCTGACAAATTTATTCGGGCGAGCTGGCACCGGTTCCACAGAATCCGGGTGCTCCCATGCCCTTCGAGAGATCAAATCCAGGAGCTCGAAGGGCGGAGACACCCAGGAGGCAGAAGGCTGAGCCCCGAAGGCCTTAAGGAATACCGACTCCTCAGCGGAAGGGGGTTTGGACTGCCAGTCGCCTCGTTGCTTGAGGATTTCCAAGATGTCCACAAAGGAGACATCATCCGAGGACGACTTGGGGGACCCCTCCGCATCATCGAGGTCGGTGTCTGAGGTGAGAGTCATCAGGCGAGTCGACGTGCTTCCTCTTGCACTGTCTCTTCCTGGGAGGTTCTTCCGAAGAAGCCTCGGAAGGACCCCCAGGAAGGGAGGAATCCCCAATGGGGGTGACCTCAGGCCCCAGGGCTCCACTGTCTTGAGACAGGGGGACAACAAAGGAACTAGTCTCCGAGCCAAGGGAAGGTGCCGCAGAGATGGTGGAGGTAGCCAAGGAAGATTTGGCCAAGGCACTCCTCATGGCCCTGAAGGCCGGACCCCCCCAGAGTCCTGGGAAGGTCCGATCCCCGAGGCCACAACAGTAGACGGCACTCCCACAGCCGACGCACCGAGTGGGAGGCTCGGAACCGAAAGCATCAGACCCGAAGCGTCACCCCCGAGGCCGACCGAAGAGGTCCGAACTCCGACCCGAAGGTCGGGGTTGGAATAAGGGTCGGAGTCGACCCGAGAACCTCCACCGTCTCCACCAGCACTGGCTCCAACGGTGCCGAGGCTGTTGGAGGAGGAACCAATACAACAGGGTGGACAATCAGCTCCGGAGCCGACTGGGCTGGAGCCGAGACTAACTTTTGAAAAACTGGAGACTGGAACAGCCTTTGAAGTACCCTGTCTATATCCGAATCGGACATCCTCGAAGACCGAGAAGAGACCGATCGGGCCCGAGTTGACTTCTCCGCCGGTTCCGAAAGACTGGGGGACCGGCTCCGAATAGTCTCAAGTAATATCGGCGCCGAGGGAGATTCCACCAGTACAGCAAATTCCCTCGGAGCCGACGGGGACTTCGGCGCCGAGGTAGAAGAGTCTGAGCGAGTGACCTTTTTTGGCTCCGAAACCAATGGAGCCGGAGAAGGTGATCCCCCTCTCGATGCTAGAGCGCTCGGCTCCTAAGACAGAGGAGTCAAGGCTGGAGGCATCGAGGCAGACCGTTCCGACCTCGGCTCTGAAGTCAGTGGAGCCGACGGAGAAGCCTGCCTTGATTTCTTTGCTGTCGGCTCCGACGGACTGGTCAGAGCCGAAGACTTCTTCTTCCTGGAAGGAGAGGGGGAAGAAGATAAAGCCTCCTCAAAAAAGGGGGTGATAAGCCCCTTCAATATCAATTTGTTTTTCCTCTCTTGGAGGACACGAGAAGAAAAAGCGTGGCATACACTGCACGACTCTTGAAGGTGTTTAGGGCCTAAGCAATAAACACATAGGGAGTGATCATCCGTAATTGACATCTTGTACCCACACTTGGTACATTTTTTAAAACCCGGAAGCCTATGTTCCTTCGACATCACCACGGAAAAAAACAAACCAAAATCAGAATAAACTAAGTGCACAGAGATGCCAATCCCTCTAATTTAAACAGGATAGCTAGTAAAAACAACAGGCGAAACTGTAACACAGCTCTGCAGAGCGCGAGGGCAAGGCCCCTCTAACTAAAACGGGACCTTGACGTCTGGTAGAACAATTCACACAACAAATTTAGTAACAAAAAAGGGCTGTAACACGGCCCGAAGTAAAGCACTAGGAAATTCCTACTAAATTAAGCGGGAACCTAACGTTGACAAAAAAAACACACAAACTTCCAATTCACGCAAACTACTCAGAAGCGTTTAGTAGCTGTTAAAACAGCTTTTGGTTGAAAAATTAGAAAATTTTTGACAAGAAATCAGTCAAAAAAAAGAGTACTTAGCCCAGCCAAGTCGAGACCACGTCTATTGCTGTCAAGCGGCAAACGAGATCTGGGGAAGCAGTAGTGGTGCATCCTGGGATGTAGAATAGCTCAGCCAATTAGAGACTTCGCTGTATAGTATAGCGTGCCGAGTCGGAGCCGAGGATCGGCTCCGAACCGATCAGTTCAGAATGTAGGCGAGATAGGATCACATAACATCCTTCAATGCTGGAAGAAAACGAGGCATTAGAGTAGGTTCTGGAAATTCCAGCTGTAATCATAATACTTCAGGGACTGTGGAGTATCATGTTACCACAAATAACAGATTCCTTCTGGAAATAGTTTTGGAAAAATAGAATCCTTCAAAAGGGACTAGCTGAAGCCATACTCTCCTGATAATCTGAATCAGAAACCCATGGAGACAAAATAGAATCTGTCCCTTCACAATCATTTTGTGGTTCAAAAACATGAACCTCTTCAGAAAATGAAGAATCTTTTACCAAAAATACCTAAACTGGAATGATCAACAGCCTGAACTAAACCTTGAGCTAAGCCCAATAGCTCACACCTATCCAAAGTAAGTGAGACAGGAGAAGAAATATGTCTTTGTTTTTGCTTCTTTTTTGACTGGAATTTCTGAAATAGACCCACTGTACCAAGAGAAACATCCCTCGGGAGAGGCATAGCTTTCTGGCTAGGTAGAGGGGTATTAATCTGCACCTTCTCCCAGAACCTACTAGAGTGGCTCTACTTGCCTGCCAAGGGCACTCCAAAAGCTGCAGAGGACATATCCAACTGTGGCTATAGGGACTACACAGGGAACCAGGGAAAAAGACAAATGGAAGCAGTAATGGCCACAGCAGTCTCACCCATTTGTTTCACAGTTAAGCCAGAAAAAGACACCAAATTCTTCGGAACACCTGGCAGCAGTAGTCAATAAGACAGACAAGTAAAAACTAGTTTTTTTCAATAAAAACATAGTAAAAAGTGCTATAAATACTTATCCAGCCACCACAACTAAATATTACAACTTTTACCACAGAAAAAATATTTATATAGAAATTTTAGCAACTTTTTAACCCAGAGTGTAAAAATAATGCTCCCATTTAAAAGTAGGCACTAAGTAGTCAATAAACAGTTTTTCATAGCTTTAAAATTAATATTTTATCAAAAATGTACAATTTTAGTCAGAAAAAGTTAAGTTTTTTTCTCTGAAGGGAACTTCTGCCCAGCAATAAAACAGCATAAGCAACCATCGATCCTTGCAAGTCCACACAAGGGGCAGTCTTTGGTGCAGGAAAAGTCTGAAGGGTTTGAAACCCAAACTTGACTTTTTAGTCAGCTCAATCCAAGTTAACAGTCTGGGTGCACACAGGTGACCTGAAATATTTGGAGGTTGGCTGGCATTAACAGGATATAGCTAATATAGCCAAGGCTACTGCTGCTGTGATCCACATTTATTTATTATTTTTGTATTGACATTTATTGACTAGGAAAGTCCACTGGGTCCAGAACCCATTTTTAGTCGAAGCCCGGGGAGAAAAGCTCCAATTACACATCCAAAAGCACACAAGACATAATTTATAACAGTAACATTCAAAGTTACAATACACCATTTTTCTTTTAAACATTCTGTGGCCTATAAGATTTCACAGATTAATCACATCCAAAAAGTACACAAAGCAATATTATATATACAGAAGCCTATAAAATTTCAATACAAATACATCAAGAATTAAAGTTTCTTTACAGTTTTGTGGACTAGAGGATTTTCTAAATATTAATGAGTGATATAATGTGCAAAGATTTGCATAATTTAGGGCTGGTATTGAACAAATTTTTTTACAGAGTATTAGCTTTACTGCCTTGAGGAAATATGCATCACTCTCATATATGTACTGTGTGGCTAGGGAGAAAATTAGAAGTTATGTACTCACCATAACGTTCCATCTGAGTAGGTATCTTCATTTGTCTGCAACTTTTGGGATACGGATCCGATCTCGGATCCAAGCCGGCAACTTTTACCACAGCATAGATCCAAGCTCCTAGCTCCTCCCTTTACCCATAATCCCCTGCCAACCCTAACTGACCTCAGATCAAGTTTGCCCGATATAAGCAATGTAAAGGTGCCCCGGTAGGGGCTAATCCAAGACAGATCCTATAGGTCAGGGGGAAGGAGGGGGGGGTGGTTGCAGACAAATGAAGATACCTACTCAGATGGAACGTTATGGTGAGTACATAACTTCTAAATCTGAAGTAGGAACTTCATTTGTCAGCAACCTTTGGGACAGAGTCCCCAGCTACCTGAATCCTGGGTGGCCTTTATGGAAGAACATTCCGGAGCACTGCAGAGCCAAAGGACGCCCTACCTCTGGAGACAACATCCAGTTTGTAATGGCTGATAAACGTATGAGATGAGGCCCAAGTGGCTGCGGAACAAATATCATCTAAGGGAACCCTAGATTTAAAAGCCGCTGAAGCAGCGACGGCCCTAGTAGAATGAGCTCGAACTCCTTGAGGTGCAGGCCTTCCCGAACTCTGGTATGCTAAGAGGATACAATTAGCTATCCACCGTGATAGTGTAACTTTAGAGATTGACTTGCCTAAACTTGTTTTGGCAAAGGAAACAAACAACTGGTCAGATTGCCTATGACTAGCAGTTCGAGGAGTATAAAAACGTAATTGTCTGTGCACATCCAAGGAATGCAGTTTATATTCTCCTTTGTTCTGGTAATGGGGAAAGAACACGGGAAGATTAATGGATTGATTAATATTAGCTTCTGAAGACACCTTAGGCAAAAAGGACGGATTGATCCTGAGGTAAACTCTATCTGGATGGAAGGATAAATAAGGCGGCTTAACTCATAGAGCCTGAAGTTCAGAAACCCTTTTAGCTGACGTAATGGCCACTAAGAAGGCTGTTTTCCAAGAGAGATATTTAAGATCAACCGTGGCCGCCGGCTCGAAAGGGGGGCTAGTCAAGTCTTGGAGAACCAAAGACAAATCCCATGGGGGTACTACCTCCCTGACTAGAGGTCTGAGAGGGAAAGTACCCTTGAGGAAAGCTTTACAAAGCTTAGCAGTCAGAGGGCCTGATTCATGCCCTACATGACAATGCGAAATCGCTGCCAGTTGTACCTTGACTGTAGAGCAGCTAGCCCCTTGATGAAAAAGGGTAGTTAAGAACTCCAAAACCGACGTGAGAGGTGCCGTGAAAGGATCCAAGTGATGGTTCTCCGCCCAGATTGAAAAACATTTCCACTTGCTTCGGTAGACTCTTCTGGTGGAAGGTTTATGTGCTGCTACTAGGATGGCTTTGACTGGTGAGGAGATTCCGGGAGTCCTAATCAGGAGTGGAACTGGAGCAACCAAGCCGTTAGCTTGAGGTTGACCACGTTGGGGGCGTGGAGACCCAGAGGGTGGGTAATGAGATCCGGGAGTGGATCCAGAATCCATGGTGGATGAATTAGGTGAGACCACAGGTACAGGAACCATGTTTGATGAGGCCAGAATGGGGCAATGAGTTTCAGCATCATGGGCAACGGAGGGTAAGCGTAAAGGAGACCGGGAGGCCAAGCATGTACTAGAGAGTCTCTCGGGGACTCCCCTTGAGGGGGAATTAAAGCGAAGTAACTGTTGCATTTGGTATTTGAAGGAGATGCAAAAAGACTGCAACAGGGTTGCCCCCATAGGGCAAATATTTGTTTCGCTACTAGGGGATTGAGAGACCATTCGTACGGAGTCAGGATCGAACGACTGAGCCTGTCTGCTAGGATGTTGGACCGTCCCGGAATGTGCATGGAAATAGCCCATTCCCACACTCTCATGGCTTTGCGACAAAGGGGATAAGACCTGGTTCCCCCCTGTTTGTTAATGTACCAGACAACTGACATGTTGTCAGTCTGTACTGCAATTGTCCCAATCGGTAGAAGGCTGTGAAGTGCCTGCAACGTCAAAAGCACCGCCCTCATCTCTAGGACATTGATATGCAAGGAGGTCTCTATGTTGTTCCACGTGCCTTGGACCGTTCTGCCTGAATAGTGCCCCCCCACCCCAGGCGAGAGGCGTCCGTGGTCACTGTGGCGACGGGGGAAGGCATCGAAAATGGTCGTCCCATGTGGAGACTCTGGGACCGAAGCCACCACATGAGCGCCATTCTGCAAGCCCTGCTTAGGGGTATAGGATGAGACAGGGAATTGAGAGACAGGGACCATTATACTTGGAGGGTCCATTGCAGTACCCTCATATTTAGGCGGGCTAGGGGTAGTAGAGGAATAGCTGCCGCCATGGACCCTACAGCCCTCAGGATCAGTTCCGCAGGTGGAGCAGAAAGAATGAGAATGGCCTTGACATGCAACCTCAGGTTCTGAAGCCAATCAGGAGTTAAGAAGGCAAGCATTATCCTGGAATCCAATCTGGCCCCTATAAAATCTATCACCTGTGAGGGGACTAGAGAAGATTTGGTCATGTTGATAGTTAACCCTAGACGTGGAGCAAGGTCGAGGAAGTAATCCCTGCCTGAACAGAGCAGATGCCTTGTTGGGGCGATGAGGAGCCAGTTGTCCAGGTACGGAAAGACCTGAATTCCCTGAAGCCTCAGGTGGGCCGCTATGACCACCAAGACTTTGGTGAACACCCTGGGGGCTGAGGTGAGACCGAAGGGAAGGGCCCTTAACTGGAAATGACTGGCTCCCAGCCGGAAGCGGAGGAACCTCCTGGAGTGTCTGTCCACTAGAATGTGGTAGTATGCATCCTTGAGGTCTATTGAGCACATCCAATCGTTCTCCCGTAATGGGGGGAATAGATTGTAAGGTGACCATTCGGAACTTTTCTTTGGGTACTGCCAAGTTCAGGAGAGAGAGAGAGAGAGCGAGAGAGAGAGAGAGAGAGATCGAGAATGGGTCTCAAGTCCCCAGTCTTTTTTGGCACCAGAAAGAACCTGGAGTAAAACCCCGATCCGAACTGATCTGGGGGGATGGGTTGGATGGCTCCTTTTTGTAAAAGCTGCCGAATTTCTGTAGCAGCTGCCTCCCCTCTGATTGGGTGGTACGTCGGGGAGGCTTCTGATTTTGGGGGTTACAATAAAAGGAATTTGGTAACCTCTGGTTATGATGCGAATCACCCAGCGATCTGTTATGGACTCCCACATTGCTAAGTGCTTCGAAAGACGCCCCCCCCCCGACTACCTCCAGAGTGGAGCAGCTGAGCAACCCCTCAGGGGTTCTGCATGGGCCTCTCAGAGAAGGGTTCTCTGGACCCAAAGTTTCTGGGACCCCCTCTGCCTCTTGGGTGGCGTCCTCCCTGTCCTCCTCTGCCACGAGAGGACTGGTTGTCCAGAGCAGACTGGGACTGATGCGATTTTCAGAACCACATCTTCTTCTGACCCTTTTGGTTCTTAGAAAAGGACCTCTGGGGAGCAGAGAAGCGGACTCAGATGGCAGACCACGTTTTCCTGTCTTTCTCGCTCTGGACTAAGGTGTCGCGAACGGTTTTGCCAAAAAGTGCAGAACCATCAAAGGGGGCATTCGCGAATGACGCCTTAAATGGTTCCGAGAAGTCAGTGTCGGAGCCAGGCCTGACGCCTGATTACCAGGCCGGCTCCGCCGGCTCTAGCAGCTCCTTCAGTGGCGCGTGACAAGAGCCGCATAGAGGTATTAGAAACTGAGCGTAGAGTAGACATTCGGGAGGAGTACAGATACTTGTCTCCTTCTGACATGGACTCTGGGGGGGATGCAGCGTATTCTTTTATTAGATCCCGCTGCATCCGGATGACGTGTGCCATATAGTTCAGTGCTCTCATGGAGGTCCATCGCTCGAGGGTCCTTACTCAGAGGGTGGACCGCAGAGCTCTCCTGAGCCAGTTCTCTCTTGGTGGCCGCCGCCACCAACATGGCATCCCCAGGGGGACCTCTGCTCCAGTGGGTTCTCTCAGCAGGGGGACTCAGGATCCTGTCTGGGCACTTGGGGATAGGCTCCACAGTGTCCGGCTCCTTCCAAGCCCTGGTGGCAATAAGGTCCACCAGGGGATCGGGGGGAGGGGACACCCAAGAGGTAGATGGCCCTGCTTCGAACGCCTCTAGGAATACGGACTCATCAGAGGAAGCCTTGGGGGCAGACCACCCCCCCCCCCCAATCCTGAGCATCTCCATGATGTCTCCAAAGGAAACATCCTTGGGGGGTGACCTTGGGGAGCCTTCCCCTTCATCCAAGTCCGTATCTTCGGTAAGGGACTCAGGGGAGTCCATGTGCCTCCTCTTACACTTGGCTTTGTGAGGGAACTCTTCAGGGGGGCTGTCCGAGGAAGACTCACCAGCAATATCACGTTCCACAGGAACACCCAGAGAAGTCGAAGCAGGCTGTCCCGAAGGCCGGGTGATGGGATCCGACGCGGCTCGGCTCAGAGTGCTCCGAACCTGGGAAGCGGGTCGGAGAAGGAGCGATTGGGGCAAAAAATGGGGTCTAGCTCCCCCCTGGAGGGGGGGGGGAGGCAAGAGCACTCCCATCTGCAGCTGGGCCTGGATGAACCTCCTCATCATCCGGTCCATGTCTGCATCTGACATGCTAAATGTAGACCTCGAAGAGGCCACCAAGGCAGACCTAGAGTGACGCCTCGATGACCTCGACGGGGACCGGGTTGCCTCCTCCCCAGGGCCCGGTGAAAAACAAGGGGACCAGAGCAGAGGAGGAGGCGATCCAGAAACCCTGGATGGAGAAGCCCGCTTGGCGGGCGGGGCTGAGGAAGAGTCCTCGGACCGCCGCTTATGGTGCTTCTCCTTCCTTTTGGATTTTCCAGCCTCCCTATTCTCCAGAGCCAAAACGGGAGGTTGAGTCCTGACTGGAGGAACGGAGGCAGGGGTGGTCGCTACCGAGGACTGGGTAGCGGCCACCAAAGAACCGGAGGTCAGAGCCGAGTCCGGGGCCAAAAGGCCCGCCAGAATCAGCTTCGATCTCCGGTCCTTAAGTGCCCTGGGGTTGAACGCTGCACAAATCGTGCATCCCGAAGAAAGATGTTCAACCCCAAGGCACCTAATGCACCGGGTGTGGCCATCTGCCGGTGAGAGCTTATGGCCACACTCGGTACATTTTGAAAAGATGGCTTTAGGGGCCTCCGACATATCGAACGTAAACCACACTCACTAGGCCCCTAACACACCAGAAACACACACTACGAAACAGCGAGGGTAGGGAGGAAAAAATTTTGAAGCACGGCAAACTAGATCTGAGGTCAGTTAGGGTTGGCAGGGGATTATGGGTAAAGGGAGAAGCTAGGAGCTCGGATCTATGCTGTGGTAAAAGTTGCCGGCTCTGATCCGAGATTGGATCCGTACCCCAAAGGTTGCTGACAAATGAAGGTCCTACTTCAGATCTGTATTTTTAATGAAAATATCAGGTTCAGATGGGAAAACAGTGCACAAAAACAAATGAAGTGGCAAAAATGATAAACACACTATGAAAGACCAATCTGTAACAAAGGGCAAAAGATACATGCAAGTAGATTAACAGAGGTGTTTCACCATGTTGCAACTTAATTTATTACTCTAGGCTTGGTGGATAGAAAAAAATAAATAAAAAATATGAAGAACACAATGACCCATGTCTACAAAAGTAGTACACAGATAATGTTACAAAATATTAACGGAATCTTAAAGAACATAAAAGTTTTGAAACTGAGGAAAATGACTTTGTTGGAAGAGAAGAAAAAAAGTAAGCTTTAATATTACTTCTAAAAGGGTACAGAAATCAAGATTGATGAACAGAAGGATAAGCATACGCATATCACAGAATACTAACTGAAGAAACACTAAGAGAAATGTATACAAATATTAGTGTTAATTTACTTAACGAAAATAAAACAGAAAAATGGAATATGCACATGTTCAGAGAAATATGATTCTAAAGAAGATTAGATAGATGTTACATATTAATACTGCAACATGGTGCAAACTGTAAAAACATAATCCAGCCACAGTATCAGTTAGACTTTTACTTGCTTAGAAAACTTACTGAGGCAAACAATGCCATTTTCCAGGATTTCTTCTGAAAAGAAAGCCATTTAATGATAAAGACAAGTGAAATGCTATTAGATAGGAATCCAAGCAGTAGTGCTTGAGAAGGAATGGAATAACTAAAATGAAGATTAAAATGTGGTCACATCAAAAGCAAACAAGAAACTGAATATTGGTCACAGATGGTAATTACAGGCCTTAAAAGGTAAGGGATTTACAGAGGCAAAACAGGTTGAAAAGAGACTGAAAGAAGCTAGACTGTCTATGTGATAGTATTAGAAAATATAAAGCAATGGTTTTAAAACAACTAACTCTAGATAAATTGTTGGCTTGTCAGAGGCAAAGAATAACTGAAATCTGAAACTATGAGAAAGGTAGAGTAAAAGTGGACCCAGGAAAATTATCAATGCAACGGCAAGTTATTGCAGTACACTATACTGATAAGCCGTAGAGGTTGACAGTAACACAAAATAAACTAACATATTTGAGACAATTACAGTTTCCTCAGTTAGTACCCCACTTTCTACTTCTGCTAACAGCAAAAACAGCAGGGACTAAAACTAAAATAACAGATACCAGGTCCAGAAAAAAGGAAATCACTCTGGCAGTGAAGGAATTCCAACAGAAGTGGGGAACAGGACACCGTAAACATCTGGTTAGTACCTCTTAAGGATATTTTTCTAGGTGGGAATGTGCTCTTGCCTTAAAAAGAAGCAGTAATGATAATTATACCAAAGGAGGAGAAAGATCCCCTAGATCCCAAGTCATACACTCCCATTTTGATTATATAAATCTCAACTGCAAGGCGTTTTACTGATTTTTTTGTACAAAGAATGGCAAAGGATATTGCCATTAATGTGGGTTTACAGAAAGTGGGCAAACATTTGACAACATTAAAATAATGTTTAAGCTTTAAAAGGATATACTGGGAATTATAAAGCAATGTTAATAGGTGTGGATGCTGAAAATGCATTTGACAAAGTGAGTTGAGAATTTTGAAGCATGTGAGTTTCCACAAGCATAGACAACATTAATATTTAATATCTACACAGGAGCCCAGGGTAGGGTTAAGTGTAGTTGTAAATGCATTTAGTCTTGGAACAGGAAGTTGGCAAGGTGTTTATTTTCACTATTACTCTTTGCTTTGCAGTTACAGCCTTTAGCCAAATATATAAGACAAATCAAACACAACTGGATATAAATGGAGAAACACTAATAAGAACTTAGCCCTATCTGCAGCCATATGTAGGTTACCAATCCATAACATGATACATTTGATAAACTAAAATATTTTATTAGCATAGCAAGATAAGCAAATGAAGTAGACTACAGTAAAGAATTATGCTCCATCCCATGACTTGTTATAGAACTGCTCCTTTTTGCGGGGTCACGCTAAGATCAGATACTTGGAACTTTGGTCGAAAACGGGACATTTACAAGAAATATATGAATAAGTTACATAAGAGGTACAACATTAATAAGTTATTTATAGACAGACACCAAGATGCAAATGGTCATGATGTTTTAAGTCCCAGTGGTGCTTTATGTAGGACAGAATGGAAATTAAGGACTTTTTGGGAATTACCACAAAAAAAAAAAAAGGGGACAAGGAATAGAATGGTTTGGAATTTTCAAATTTGGAGGTATAGTTTAGGACAAAGTGGCTTAGACTAACATATTTGATTCAGAACTGTGAATATATATACTCTAATGGAAGCATGAAACAGGTGTAGACCCAATGAGATAAATGACAGGAATCACATGAGGATTTGGGCAGATTTCAGAAGAGGAATATAAACAGCATTATATACAGCCTTATATACACAAGACTATTAGAATTTATTACAGAACAGAAATGGCAGATCAGAATACAAGTAGAGCATAGAAAACAATATTAGATTTGAAAAGATAATACAGTATGAAATTAAAAACCAAATGGAGTGAACATAAACATTACAGATGAACAGTGGAGGGAAATATGTCTTATCCCCAGATATGAAACTAACATGTAAACATTTAGAATTTTTTTTGCATGAAGACATGAACAAATATTTCTATACCCTCTACAATACTTGGGGGGGGTGGGCACAAACATGATCCCCCTGCAGACAAGGGGAGGGGTAAAAAGGGATACTGTAATGGAAATCATACTTGAAAAGAACATTGATGTGGAACAAAGCACCTAAAATATACAGCTAAATAATAAAATACACTGTAATAGCAAGTATGAAACCATTGGTCCAGTTGTTAAGATTTGTAATATAGTAATCATCTCCGATAAAGGTAGAAAGAGCCAGCATCTTCAGTCCTGGTAACAGAATTCATTAGAGCAGGCAAGTGTGTTCTTAACATGGCTTGGATCCAAAAAGAGATTTGCACTTAGAAAAAAAGAAGTTATGTCCTTACCATAACGTTCCATGTGGAGTGTTCATATCGCCTTTGTTCTTACACATGGGGTGTCGGAGCCGATCCTCGGCTCCGAGTCGGCCGCTTAGCAAAGCTTTGCATCCAGAAGAAGCTAGAGACCAACCTACCTCCCACAATTCCCTCTGCCTTTACCTCAGATCTAGTTTGCAAAAAACAACACCAGATCCAGCAACAACAATGTAAATATCCAAAGAATACATACGTATACACAAGGAACGCAAGTAACTCAAGCCAGTAGAACAACAGAGAGACCACTAGTGGGAGACAAACAGACCAGACATCTAAACTGGACGTTCTTCCTGACCTGAGGGTGGGAATGTAAGAACAAAGACGAGATGAACACTCCACATGGAACGTTATGGTAAGGACATAACTTCTTTATGTGAGTGTTCAATCTCGCCGTTTGTTCTTACACATGGGTAGCGTCCCTAGCTCCATAACCCTGAGTGACTCATGGAAGAACGTTCCTGAGCACAGTGGAACCAAAAGATGCTCTGTCCCTGGAAATCCTATCCACTTTATAATGAGTGATGAACGTATGTGGTTTAGACCAAGTGGCGGCCGCACAAATAGTGTCCAAAGGCAGACGAGCCGCATGAGCCAAAGATGTAAAAACTGATCTAGTAGAATGTCCCTTTGGTTTGGTGGGCAAACTCTGACTAGAAGCAGCATAAACAAAGGTAATACAATCAGTTAGCCATTTGGAGAGAGTACGCTTCGTCACTGCCATGCCCTTTTTGTTGTCCGCAAAAGCTATAAAGAGTTGGTCCGCTTTCCTATGGTCTTTAGTTCTGTCTAGGTAGAATCTGAGTTGTCTATGAACATCCAACTTGTGCAACATATATTCCCAGCGTATTGGAATGATTTTTGAAAAATGTGGGAAGCTCAATGGATTGATTAATGTTGTTAACTGAACAAACCTTAGGGAGGAAAGAAGGGTTGGTGCGTAAAGATACCCTGTCCGGGTGAAAAATTAAATATGGCTGTTTAATGGAGAGAGCTTGAAGTTCCGATACTCGTCTGGCTGAAGTGATAGCCACTAGGAAAAGAGTTTTCCAGGACAAGAACTTTAAGGAAAAGGAAGAAACTGGTTCAAAGGGTGGTAACATTAGTTGGGATAAGAGGAGATTTAGATTCCAAGGAGCTGTAGGAAACCTAACTGCTGGTCTAAGATGAAAGGAGCCTTTCAAAAAGGCTTTACAAAGCCTATGAGCCATAATGGGCACTCCATTCTCTCCTACATGAAAGTTAGAAATAGTGGCCAACTGAACTTTTAAGGTGGCAGTAGAGGCCCCTTGATGAAACAGCATGGATAGGAACTCTAAAACCTTGTTTAGCGGGGCTACTAAGGGATCTAAATGCTGTGCTGTCGCCCAGTAGACGAAACGTTTCCACTTACTGGTGTAAATTTTAGTAGTGGAAGCCTTATGAGAGGCTACCAGAATGTCTTGAACCGCCGGAGAGAGAAGATCAGACCTGGCTAAGTAGGGAAGCGGAGCAGCCAAGCTGCTAACCTGAGGGACAGGAGCGACGGGTGGGGAGCTCCTGACGAATGAGTCAGTAGGGTTTGGCACCGGGTCCAGAATCCAGGGCTCCCGTATTTGGTGTGCTTGAAGAAAGAAAAAACAAATCGGACGAGGCCAGAATGGGGCAATGAGAATTATAATCCTCTCTAGATCCTTGGCTTTCTGGAGAAATCTCGGTATCAGAGGTATGGGGGGAAAAGCATACAGGAGACCCGGGGGCCAATCGTGAATCAGAGCGTCCCTGGGGAAATCCCCTGGAGGGGGTAACAGGGCAAAGTAGCTTCTGCATTTGGTGTTCAATGGAGACGCAAACAGATCGCAGCAAGGCTGGCCCCACTTGCGGAATATCCTTTCCGCTACCATCTGGTTGAGGGACCACTCGTGAGGTAACAGGATGGCTCTGCTCAACCTGTTCGCTAAGACGTTGGATAACCCCGGGATGTGCATTGCTATCAGAAAGCGACCCGTGGACTCTGCCCATTGCCAAATTCTCATGGCCTCTCTGCACAACTGGTAAGACTTGGTTCCTCCTTGTTTATGTACCAGACTACGGACATGTTGTCCGTTTGAACTGCAATGGTCCCTAGAGGTAGAAGGGGGGAAAAATGCTGCAACGCTAGAAACACTGCCCTCATCTCCAGGACATTGATGTGCAGGTTGTACTCTAAACTGGTCCATTCGCCTTTGACTGTCTGTCCCTGAAAGATGCCCCCCCACCCTATCAGGGAAGCGTCCGTGGCCACTGTGGCTGTTGGTGTGGGTAACACAAACGGTCGGCCGCTGATGAAATTGCGATTCTGTAACCACCAAGACAGGTGTGCTTTGCAGGTGTTCGTAATGTGAATTTCGTGCATCAGTGGTAACTGTTGTAACGACCACTGTGCGAACAGCAGCCATTGGAGAACTCTCATGTGTAGTCTTCCCATGGAAACTGCAATGAGGGAAGCTGACATGAGTCCCAAGACTTTCAGGACTAGTTTGGCTGGGGATTTTCTGGACAATAGTAGGAGAGATGTGTTTTTGTAGGGAAGCTATTCTTGCGGAGGGGAGTCTTAGTAGCAAAGAACGGGTATCTAAATTTGCCCCTATAAATGAAATATGCTGCGAGGGCTATAACGCAGATTTTTCAAAATTTATCGAAATCCCTAGCTGAACACAAAGGCTGAGTGTGTAGTCCCTGGCCTGTATCAGTCGACGCTCGGTGGTGGCAGTAAGGAGCCAGTCGTCCAGATACGGAAACACCCGGAATCCTAGGCGTCTCAAGTGAGACGCTACTACTGCCATGCATTTGGTGAAAACCCTGGGGGCTGAGGTTAGACCAAAGGGCAGGGCCTGAAATTGAAAGTGGCTGGCTCCCAGCCGGAAGCGCAGGTGATCTCTGGACGCTCTGACCATTCTGATGTGGTAGTATGCGTCCTTGAGATCTATTGAGCACATCCAGTCGTCCTTCTGTAAAAACGGAAGGATCGATTGAAGCATGACCATCCGGAACTTTTCTTTCTTCACATAGGTATTGAGATTGCTTAGGTCCAAAATTGGCCTCCAGTCCCGTCTTTTTTGGAACGAAAAAGAACCTTGAGTAAGTTCCGGATCCTCTTTGGTCCGCAGGGACTGGTTGGATGACTCTTTTCTAGCAGCTTTGATATTTCTATAGCTGCAGGTTCTCGCAGATGGGGCGGTACATCTGGGAATCTTTTCTGTGGTAACGGGGGAAATAGAAAGGGAATTTTGTAACCTCTGGTAATAATGCTTTTTACCCATTTGTCTGAAGTAAGGTTTTGCCAGGCCTGAGGGTATAAAGCTAAGCGACCCCCGACTGCCTCCAGAGCAGGACAGTCGGGCCTCCTTTCAGGAGTGCTGGAAAGGCTTCCCAGGGATAGTATCCCTGTCGCCTTGGTTCTGCGGACCCCCTCTGCCGCCAGGGCGGCGTCTTCCACTTCTGCCCCCCCTCTGCCTCTGGAGGGGGCATCACCCTGTGTGCTTGGGAAAGAACCCTGGGGTTTACGAAACCAAATTTTCCCACCTCGTTGCCCTTTAGGGTACGGTCTAGATGGGGTGGAAAAACGGACTCCGACAGCAGACAGAGTCTTTCCCTCTTGCTCACACCGGGTCAGGGTCTCCTTCACTTTGGGGCCAAAGAGAGTGGCACCATCAAAGGGGGTGTTAGTAAAGGAAGACTTGAAGGCTTCCGCAAAGGAGCACAGGTGCATCCAGGATTGTCTACGAAGAGCAATCGCTGAAGCCGCAGCCCTACTCGACCCTTCGGCCGCATACGAGATGAGCCTCATGGATGAGTTTACAATAGATGTAAGGGTATTGAGCTGTGCTGTAACCTTGTCCGAGACAGCAGCATCTGTACTACCCTGGAAGGTATCTCCCAACTCTTTGACTAGATCCCTCTGTAATCGTGTGAAATGTGTCAAGTAGTTCAGTGATCGCATGGAGAAAGTCGCTGAACTGAAAATGCGCTTCCCATATCTGTCCATGGTCCTAGAATCTCTGTTAGGAGGATGAACAGACTAGGAAGATTCGGACATCTCCTTTTTTGTGGCAGCTGCCACCACCACCATAGCGTCCACTGGAACTCCCTTAGTGAGGTATGATTTATCCTGAGGGGCAGTTATATATTTGTTAGGCTTCCTGGGAACTGGCTCCACTGTCAGGTGCCTCCCACGCCCTTTGAGCAGTTAATTCCATTAACTCGAAGGGCGGAGTGACCCAGGAGGAAGAAGGGCAAGCACCAAATGCCTTCAGCAAAACAGACTCATCCTCAGAAGGGGGTAGGGCTTGCCAATCACCTCTCTGTTTCAGGATCTCCAGGATGTCAGAAAAGGAGATGTCCTCCGAGGGTGATTTTGGGGACCCTTCTGACTCATCTAAGTCAGTGTCTGATGTTAAAGATTCTTGTGGAGAATCCAAGTGCCTCCTCTTGCACAATCTTTTCCTCGGAACGTCATCGGGGGGGGGGGGGACATCCGATGAAGCCTCCGAGGAAGAAGGGACTCCCTCAGGGAGTGGCTGAGACACTGGTGCTCGACGCTTTTGTGTAGTCGTGGGTGCAGAAGAAGACAACAGGCCTTTATGGGAGGGAGAAGTTCCTTCTGCTGAAGTGGTTGTCTGACAAGACAATACCTTCCTCATAAGGTCGAAGGCCCCTGGACCCCAAGCAGAGGAATCCTCCGGTTCCGAAGAACGCGGAGGTATCTCCGACGTGGAAGCCAAGGGCATCGACCCCGAGGACGGAGCCGAAGTGATCCGTGCCGAGGCGCCGAGAGGGAGAGTAGGCACCGAAACATCGGTTCGACTCTCAGTCCCGGAACCAAGAATAGATCGGCGGCTCCGCGAGTCCGGTAATGGTTCCGGCGGAGTCGAGGTCAACGGTGCCGACCGAGAAAGAGACGGTTCCGGCACCAAGGGCTCCACTATCATCAGATCAACGTCTCCCGGCTCCAAGGGCTGAGTAGGCCTCGGAGGATCAGATGGAGATAAAGGAAGGCCTTCGAGTCTCGACACTAACTGAGAGGAGACTGCAATGAGTTTGAACAGGGCCGTGTTCTCCATTAGCTTCTGCACCACACGATCTACGTCGGTGTCGGAGAGGGGCCTGGAAGATCGCGTTGAAGGAATCGAGGACGGTGCCGACCTCAAAAGAGAAGGATGTGGAAGCTCCGTCACCGGTTCCAAGACTCGAGGCTCGGTGACAGACAGAAGCTCGACACTCGGCCCCGAAGTCTGTGGAACCGGTGAACGAACCTTAAAAGAAATACTCGGAGCCGATGACATGGGCTCCGAAGTCTTCGACTCCGAGGATTTAGAAGCCTGGTCTGACTTGTCCAAAGCCTCTTGGAAGGCAGGCTTCAAAAGACCTCTGTCCATAAGCTTCCTGCGCCTATCTGTCATGACCCTTCCACTAAAGGAATGACAGATAGAACAGTCTTCCTGAAGATGAAGAGGGCCAAGACAGTAGACACAGGAGCTATGGTTGTCGGTGACAGACATCTTCTGCCCACATTGACATCTCTTAAATCCCGATTTAACTTTCTCAGACATTCTGTAAGAAAGGTAAGTAAGGTATTGTAGATTATGAAGAAACACTGTCAAATTAGGTGAGAAGTCACAGCAATAATATTGCAAGTATCCAAATCCAAGTTTAGTAGGTGGGGTAGGCCTTAGGTAAACCTAAACTAAATATATATGTATAAATATACTATATATAGCAGAAAAGGAATAACCAGACCACACACACACACACACACACACTAAATATAGTCAATAATTCTAAAACTTTTCAAGAAAAAATCTTTGAAAGAAAGTTAGCTCATCTCTCAGTTGGCTCAGAGCTCTTCAGAAACGATGCGATCGGTTGCAGCGGCAAACTAGATCCGAGGTAAAGGCAGAGGGAATTGTGGGAGGTAGGTTGGTCTCAAGCTTCTTCTGGATGCAAAGCTTTGCTAAGCAGCCGACTCGGAGCCGAGGATCGGCTCCGACACCCTATGTATAAGAACAAACGGCGAGATTGAACACTCTCACATTATGAAGTTTAAAATGCAAGCGGACTGAAAGCCATATATAATAAATAAAACACAGGCACTGGGCTCTCCAGCTCTTTCCTGAAAGAATTTCAAGAAAAAAAAGAAGAAAGTTTGGAATTCTAGAGGAATGCCAGGAGGACATGTGAAGATAGGTGAAGGCTGCCAGCCTAGCTAGATATAATTTTGTAGATATTTTTGTCATTTGTACATATTAATGCAAGCCACAGGCTTAATGTGAAAAGACTGTATTGGATGTTGAACTGAAAAAAAATTTAATAGTCTACTCTGCTGTAAGAAAGCCGATAACTCAAGCATTGCGAAATTCTTTGATCTAAAACTCGGAGTGGAGATGTCTAGAGGGAGGCATTCTGCCTATCGTTCTTAGGCCAGAGTTAATGGCTACAATTTACATGTATAATTTATTTTATTGCTCTAGCTTCCTGACCAGCTGCAAGATCAAAAGGGATATTGGCCTCAGAGTTTCTGTTATTTCTTTCTGGTTCCCAGGCTGTAATCTAAAATGAATCAGTAGTACTGTGCTATCAATTTAAGGAGAGAAAAAATGAGGGCATTTAGCATTTGTCTTGAGAACATCAAATATCACCAGCACTGTCTGTGTTCTATATGCAAGTTTATTTTAGAACTGTGTTTTCTCTTAGATACAGCTAGGAAATAGGAAGATTAGACTAGTTTGTTTTTCTGTGATGTCAGAACTTTTCCACTGTATTTTTTTAAACATTTCTCTGTGATCTCTGAACTCTCGACTAGCACTGTGTAGTAAGAAGTATTGCCTTGTGTTATTTATTATTACATTTTTAAACCTTTCAACTGTGGCTGTTTTGTGTAGAGATAACTAGAACACATTGCACATACATAGTGATGCTTTACAAAGCCACTCCAAATAAGCCTAGACTGTTCAGTTGCACTTACCATTTGGATAATATTTCACAGTATAATTGGACAACCTTTCAGAAGGGTCTTTTAGTAGCTGATAAATATTAGTGGGTGATGGCAAGTGGTACTACTGTATAGTCTGGGCAAAAGGGGCACAGCTGGAGAACCTGTGCCAGCCTTCCCCAGGAGTGTATGTGTGGTTGTATATAACGCTTATCTTAAAGTCTGCGTGTGTCAGCTACTTGAGCAAGGACACGTAGCACTGGTTGGGCAGAGGGTGCTGGAGGTTTTAGCTTGCCCACTAGGCTAAGATCTGGACCCTATAGCTGTGCCAGTGGGGAGCCTTACTGGGGACCTGGAGAGAAAGGGAGAAACCAGCCCCAGACTGACTGTGATCCCTGTGTGCTCTTAAGGGAAATTGTACTTAACTGCGTGTGTATTTATTATCCTTTCCCTATATGGATGCCCCTCACTGGTGTTAGTGATGAGGACTGAGGCTCCTTGATTGCTGAGCCAGTGCATGGGCATCACAGGACAGTACAGTATTAATCAGCTGACAATTAAAATATACAAGCTATCCTTGAAAAGCTGCTGGGGAAAACAAATTCAGATAGCCAATGGAAGTGGATATTCTCATCTCCAACACATATCACCCATTCCACACATTTTCCAGCATTTGCCAGAAAGCAGACTTCAAAACCACGTTTCCTGATATTTCCAAGCAATGGAGATGCCTGGATGGCTCTAGGGGAATGTAATGGTCTGTTTTCTGGGAATGCCTGAAACTTGACTTGTATAAAAATAGCCTAAAAACTTTGGCAGAATATCTCTGGCCAGGAAGATCCCCGCTAACCCCACTAATGTTCTTCTTAGGGGTTCCAACATGAAAACACTGAGGGGAAACAAAGTAATAACTTGGAAAGGGGAAAAAATAACACCAGAATAGAGGAGCTATGCAAGTTAGCAGTACCAGGCAGAGGAATGGATACTGAAGGCAGAACAGCAATAGTACAAAGGAAAGTGGCTTCCTCGTTACAGAATACAGAGGTGACAAGGGGATTTTCAGAAGATATGTGTAAAATTACCTGGTTGCACTCTGAACTTTCAACTGCATTATTTTAATCATAGACCTATAGCAAGCTTGGTTTATTCTTTTTGTAAGGCCAAGTATGGAACTGACATTACACAAGTTAACGTGATATACGAGACTTTAAAATGACTGCAGAATTTGACAAGTTTTGTGCTAAACAAGTTTTTAAAAATATGGTAAGAGTGTGTGTGTGTGTGTGTGTGTGTGTGTGTGTGTGTGTGTGTGTGTGTGTGTGTGTGTGTGTGTGTGTGACAGAGAGAAACAGTAATATGTCAAATTTGAAAGTTAAACTGAAACAAACAGCTGTGCTTCAGACACACAAACTACAAACTCCATTAGAAGAGGGTCTAAAAAAGATTAGAATACATTTTTTAAATAGCTTTATTGAATCATCACTTGTGATGGGAATTTCTTTGCCCCTGCTGCCTGACAATCAGCATTCCCAATTCTTGATGCAAAGGTCATATTTTTCCCCATACATTGAGCAAAGAGACAAAGGCAAACCATCTAAGGAATCTGGTTCTTTCATTTTTTTTCTGAATGTGGCTGCAACCTCACACTGCATGCCCAGTAACACTCCCATGGTTTAGTATGCAATGGGCATCAGCGCACGTCTTTTGCTTCCACAAATGATGCAACACTCAGGGCAGACTTGCATCTCTTTAAGCCAGTACTCATGTGATCTTGATCTCCAGTCTCCAGCAGGGACTCAAGCAAGTGAACACGCAAATTTTCTCCAGAGAAGGGTCAGTTGGCAAAGCCACATCACTCCATGCTTCACTCACATCTCCAGCATGCACTCAAGTTGCTAAATGAACTTGAGCTCCTTGGATTGTAATCAAGGCATCATCCTTCTACATCATTGGAGCCAATGAAAAAGGTTAAATACATTTGCTTAAAAAAAAAAAAAAAAATCTGTCCCTTTATGACAGGTCTCCACCAAAGTAAAATCATGACCATCAGAGATCAGGTTTTCAATACAACCAGGATATAAGTTTCTCACATGCTTGGTCGGTAAAGTAAACTAGACTGCACTACTGTCAGAGCCAAGGAAACAGATATTCTCAGAATACGTACCATTTGTCATCTGCAAATAAGACAAGACATCACTATGAAAAACTTCTGTACTAATGCAACTTTGTCAACCACTTTAAAATAAAAATGCCACTATTCGATCAAGAAACATCCCTCCCATGTCCACTGTTTAGTATGGATTTAAAAAGCCTCTAAAACAGATGTGGAAGGGACACAGTTTTGACAGTTCATTCTTAAGGAATGAGCAGTGTTTCAATAGTACCAATGTAAAGCACCAGGGTGGATTTTTTTTTGTCCCAAACTGGTGACCATCAGTGGATGCTTCTGCACCACTCTGTTATACTTTCTACCCTGATGCAACCTCATGATAAAGTTTCACTTTTTACCTTGCGCACACAATCTGAAAGAATTTCAAAACCCTATAATCAAGTCTAATAACAGAGGGAAAGAAAAAAAGGAACAAATCAGACGATAGACCATGTTCACTCCATTCTTTGCCTGGATGGTTTGAAAACCTTACTGTTCAAAATACTGCAATAAGAATTTGAGCAAATATCTATTTCAGCCTCTAGCGAAAATTATAAGCTAAAATGTTCTCACACTTAAGACACCTTCTGAGTTAGCATACCCAGTTTATACCTGTAGATTTTGTACACAGAACTTTCTAATGGCACAAAGCCCCTCCACTGAGATCTGCAGACTGCTGTGCACATGACACTACCTTTCAGAGTGCATGAAAAAGATGAGCAATGGGCACAGATTAACTGCTACTGTGGGATCATGTGTGCAGGATAACCAGTACTGCAGCGGTTTACAAAAGTGCACTGGGAAGTCAGCTCGCCCACCAAGATGTCAGTACACACAGATGAAAATCACCACACTCCTGCAGTGGAAACTAGTCAAAGAGGAATTCCCTACATCACCATTAACTAAATGGTTTATAAACATGACATACTTGGGAATACTCTGGAGCCTATCATAATCGTACAAAGTCACAGAGAGGTCCTCATATGAAGCATTAAGTCAGAGCTAAAGCTAAGAGTGTTCAGTGTTTAAGAACACATGACAAAGGTTGCCTCTTAACAGATTAGGAGTCACAGATCAACAGCTGCCTTTCTGGCTACTCATTTCAGAATTTATAGCCAAACTAAACACTGAATGTAGTCTGCATGAAATCAAAATGGGACAGCTGAAGGGAGTTTGTAGTTAGAATTGGAACAGATAGTAACATGGCAGCAAACAAATCAAACCATATATAGGAAGCAGCAGAGAAAAAGCCTCATTCAAGATTCTTCAATACAATAGAATGGAAGCCACCATCAGGAGGCCAAGAAGACATTATGGAAAAGGATCAAAGAAACAAAAAGTTGGTCAAGTAGATCTCAATTTAACCAGCACAGATGAACTAGGATTATGAATTTCTGGATGAGACGGCGCATGAATAATGACACAACTACCTTACTAGAAGAAACTGCATGAATACAATCATGATTCCTTTGAAAAATGTCCCAGAACTACAAAGTTATGTGGAAATTTTGGAGGTAAGAAGTTTCTGGAAAGCACAAATGAGAATTTGACAAAGCACTATAAACAAGATGAACAAACTACCAGAAAACCATGAACTGGCTGAAATCAATCATGTAGCACAATGTCCAACACAGATTCAAAGGAAAAGATGGTCTTTTATTCTTGATCGCAGTATTAACATGTTAACATTGTCATAACATTTTCTTTTAAAAATCTTTATTAAAATCACATTTTAAATTCCAAGTCCACATATCTTAATAGAAAAGAAAATAAACTTTAATAACCATTTCCATTATTATTGTTGTGAATTATACATTTTCCAAATTTTTATTAACTCCAGTATTATATGAACTGCTGAATACCTGCCTTCCCTTAATCCCCACACTTCCTCCTAAGCATTTTTTTATAAGTATTGTTCCCATTAATTCCACTAAGGAAATGTGATCCTTTCTTTTCTAAAGGTCCAACATCCAGGTCTTTTATAACATTTACAACATTCAAAACTTTAACAGCTGGTACAGATTTTAATTTAATGTTCTAGCAATTGCTATTTTGCAGACAATAGCATCAAACATAGTACGTACAGCTTTCCTATATCCTGGCTCTTTAGACCTATCCTCAGCTCAAAAAAAATTCAGTTACTACCATTTATTCCCACCAATATATTTTATCACAATACTATGTAGGGAATTTTTAAAATCTGTTAATTCCTTGTATTCCTAAAAAACATCCTCCCAATTATTCTTCTCTTCCCCATCACATCTCCAAAATCTGCTAAGTACCAGAAGAAAAATCATTTGAAGTTAAAGTACACAAACACCTATGCAAACACTTCAATGCAAAAATGCACAACTCCTAGTCTTTGCAACATACTTGACATTCACACTGTCCCTGTGTAAACCGTTTTCTCTTCATTAATTTTTTCTTCTTCTTTTTGGCTTTTCCCGGTTAAGGGTCGCCACAGCGGTACTCCGGTCCACTAATGACTGGCAGTCGATTTTTATGGTGCCGAGTTGCCAGCCAGACGCCCAACCTTCAGCGAAGGCACGCCCATTCATGCATATCTTTCGAAGGCCACTCGACCGCGGGGAGGTCATGCAGACTCCACACAGAAGGCACTCCAGCCATGAATTGAACAGCAGAACCTCTTGCTGTGAGGTAACACTACCACTGTACCACTGCGGCATTAATTTTTTTCTAACCTTCTCTATTATATTTAAATGCACAGTAGTTGATATACTAAACAAATATACTTTTTAACAGCATTTTCTATTCTATTCCCAACTAATAACTCTACCAGAACTGATCTTTCATTTAGCACCATCATAGGTCTCTTTGACTTCCTCTCATATTAGAGATTGTTAACAGCATAGGTAATCTAACCTGCATTCCAAAACTCCTGCTTAGCCTCATTTCACGCTACTTCTTTCCATCCTGTGTTATTTGCTACAACACACTGGTCCTGTTGTCAGATTTCATCCAGTAAATTCCAGTCCCTCTTGCCTATTTTCTAGAATCTTACATGCAAACATCCCTCTTACATGCCAACATCCCTACTGATAAAAATTTCCTTTCTCCATTCCTCCTCTGGCTTAATTTTTAAGACACTTCCTGCTACTATGAACAAATAAACATGTGTTTGTTGCTATTCTGCTTAAGAACTTGAATCCAAAAGTGTTAGTCGCTCTTTACCACTTACCTCCACCCTTGAATCACTATGCTTTCTTTCTCCCTTTGATTTATCATCATCTACTGCTTGAAGTTATATGAGCCTTAACAGACTAGCTTTAAGGTGCCCTTTCAAATAGGGAAAACCCAAACCACTTTGTTCTATGGGGAAAATAAACTTATCCCACATAAATCTTGCCTTCTTCCAAACCCAAAGAAATTCATTCTACTCTAATTATTGCCCGCAACTTCTACTCTGGTTGATAAAAACATGCCCGACCTATGCATAAAATTTGAGACAAAAACAGTTTTCAATGCTTGTATCCACCATCAATAATAAAAAACTTCCAAATTCTCAATTTTTGTCTAATTTGTTTCTCTTCCCACATATCCTTAGCTGCCATAATAGAATCATTTTTAACTATACACCTAAACATAATGTCCCCATAAATACAGGCATTGCTAAAACATTTCAAGATTTGGTACACAGTTTACCAATACAGCCTTTGCTTTATTTTTATTTATTTTATATCCCATAAAGACCGGAAACGGTCTTATTCTACAACAGCAGAATGGTTTTCTGGATTCAAGTACAAAATAATATCATCAAATAATGATGACCTTTCTCTAGTATCATACCAGTTACATCCTTGATTGTTGTAAATCAAAGTAATTTTCTTTGCCAACAGGTATGAATGTTAAAGAATATCAGTGGAGAATGAAAGCATCCGTGCCTGGGTTTCTTGTTCAAACACTGTACACCAGAGAACGCTCTCAGCTTACTTCCGAGCTCCAATCTTTCATATATCCTCCTTGCTAACCTTATTATTCTAATAGGGAATGCAAAGGATTCCAATGCACGACTCAAAATCTCAGCTATCTATATTGAATGCTTTAACTGCATCAAGACCCACAAACAGGCATTTTCTTACAAACTGCTCTCTCTGAATCATCATCATTGCTCTATTAATGTTGTCAAATCCCCCCCACCCACTTTAACTAAACCACTTTAACTAAACCAAACAGATGTCAGATTATCAAAGTTCTGAAACTCTGAAAGTCATATAGCCGAGACCATATGATCAAAGTTTCAGAACTTTAAATTTTTCTATTTTATTATTCGATTTTTAAAGTTTTTGTGGGGGCTCCCTGCACCCCATGACACCCCCTAATTAAATATACCAACTCAGAGATCACATTACATTGCAGAAAAGGGTAAATTTCCCATTCCACACTGTACCGCAATCTCCATTCAAAATGTTCGAAATTTCAAAACTTCAGTCATAGTCCCCACCATATGACTAAGTTTTGAAACTTGGATAATCTGACAGGGACCCAACCAGACATATCCTTGTCTATTAACTTTGGCAAAACATTTCCCATTCTCATATTTAATACAGATACAAGGATTTTACAACCATCCTTTAAAACTGAAGTGGGTCTATGTAAAGCTGAAGGTCTGAACAGTCTTTACCCTCTTTGGGTATTACAGTCACCACAGCTTTTAAGATACTGGTACTCCCCCCCCCCCCTTAAAAGTAGTGTTAGTGTTTGTGACAATAGGAGGTACTGCCAGCCGGGCCAGAAGTAAGGCAGTGATGTATAACTTGTGCCAACACAGCTAAGTTTGTAAATATGTCATTTGTACATCAAACTGATTTGTACACATGCTTGTGCTGAAAATGTATTTGTGAGGCTTGCTTGTGTTAAAAATATATCACTGGTGCACCCTGCTGGAATGAAAAGAAATGTACATATATTACTGTAACTGAATTAAATGCATATGTTTTAATAGAGGACACTGGGACAGCAAAGGTTAAACAGCTAGCTTACTTTAAGAAAGATGAGAAATGTAAAAGAGATGTTAAACCATTAAGATATTACCCCACAGTGCTGAGCAGGACTGGAGATGATGGGTCTGAAAGAAGCCTTTGTTCATTAGCTCAGTAAAATACAGGGGAAACCCCAGGCACAGCTATTAACATTTAGATGTGTATTGTAGCAGTCTATGCTAAAATTCATGTCTCAGCTTCAAAAGGGGTTACTGTGAGAACCTAGAGTTAGGTGACCAGATGAGGTCATTCTGCAAGCCATCTTGGATATTGTATTTTACAGGGAGTAATCAGAGTATGGAACATTCTGTTTTAGGGAACCTGACTAGAAAGACCACTCAGTACTCCTAGATTCAGTCAGGAATATAGTGAAGCTTAGTTTAGAGATTGTTTTGGTACTTGTGTAGTACCGCAACCACATTCTAAACTACTCTGTGACTTGATGTTAGGATGGTAGACACCGACATCGGGTACTCCCGATCTTTGGTGTGTAGCAGCCGTCTGAAACAAAGATCCGGCACAGATTCCTTTTTTCTTTTTCAAAGTTTGTGTTATCCAACGATGTTTTACTGGATGGCTGATTGGAGTACTTTACAGAAGCAGGATTGCTTTTTTGTTTACAGAAGCAGGATTGCTTTTTTGTTTACAAAAAGTGAGCCAATTGGGGTACAGACTCGAAACACTTTCCCAGGGTTGTCACATTTTTACTGTTTATCAGGAAGGCAAAAGCAGCATTTGGAGTCGTACTTAATCGGGATAAGGTGAAATACACGTTTTCCTTGTTTTGTCCAACAACTTACAGTTATTCCCACCAAAACAAAGCATGTTTTTATCTGTTGTTTTCTTACTCCCTTCTGTCCATGGCAGCTACATTGACTGTCATCCAAGAGGTAACAGAACTGTGGTGCAACATAAAAATGCTGGCATTTTTCTCATTGGCAGAAAAACAACATTACAGTGAACAAGGAAAAAACAAGAACACTTACGTATTTATTTGATTATTTATTTCACATTTCTTTACCATGAATGTCCAACTAAGCAGTAACCCTTTGTTAGCAAAGAGCCATGGAGAAAAGCAGCACAATGAGATAAATTCCACAGAATTTTAATTTTTTTTTTGAAATTTCCGGAAAAGTGTTCCAACAAAGTTTTATTTTACGGCTTCCTCGACTTGTTTACAGATGCGGGATTTGTTTTCCGTTTAGAAAACAAGCCAAACAAAGTCACAGAGTAGTTTAGAATATGGTTGTGATAATACACGTACCATTGTTTTTTCTTTATTTGTATGAGCCCGTTCAGCAATGTTATTTTCAATAATTCCTGGGACTTGAACTCTGATTTACTGTGAATATATATTCGGTATTTTCTTCTTAATTTATTATTAAAAATATTAAAATTTTTACTGTGGCTGGTCCTTGTTGAAAGTATTTAACCTTTGACAGTGCTTACATTTACTTGGTGACACTTTGTGGGCCACTCCAGAAGGCCTAACAGTCTTGGTCAACTACTACCACTTGCACTAGTATTATTACACAGTAAAACTGAACACCCTTTGTTAACGGCCTTAGAGTATCCAATTTTGGAATGTCTGGTGACATGGATAACTATCTTATACTCTGGGCAGAAGGTGACACAGCAGTTAAATTTGTGTCAGCCTTTCCCAGGTGTGTGTGTGTGTGTGTGTGTGTGTGTGTGTGTGTGTGTGTGAAAAATCAAATCTCACAGTGTGTGTCAGCTACTTTATGCAGGGACACCAAGCACTGGGTTTACTGAGAGGGTGCTGGAGGACTTGGCTTGAAAACTTGGCTGAGGACCTAACCCTACAGCTGTACCAGTGGGGAGTCTTATTGGGGATTGGGGACCTGGAGGGAGACTGAGAGAAATCCAGACCCTGGGCTGAGTGCTCCTTGTCTGTTCTTAAGGGAAATTATGTTTGATGCAGAGAGGTCTGCAACTGGAAATACTGAGAGTGTATCCATTTGTATACCAAGTGCACGTCCCTCTCTAGTGTCAGTGGTGAGAATTCAGGCTTCTTGATTACTGGCCCAGTGTGGGAACATCACAGTGATAAAAACATAACTTTACATAGCTTTGTCACTTTCTTCCCACCTAACTTCTAAAATTACACAACAACACCATCTGTTCTTGGAGACTTCCTTGTTGATTGATTACACATCCCTTCTCTTCCCAAGTTATTAAAAGGAAACCCTCATCTTTCTCTAACTTTTGCGTAATTAAGTCATCCATTAATTTGTTCCTTTACTGGTTTTCCCTTCCTCTGCTTTAAACAATTTTTTTATAAAATTTCCAAACTCTTCAATACCTCTAAAAGGTTCAACTTGCAACTTACATGCATACAGAATCACCCCATCATACATTGGCGTATGTAGCCATTTCTCCTCATCTCTACTTGAATTCATGTCACATTTTCCCAAACTTTTCAGTTTAATAGAAACACTCACAAAATATATACATTTCCAACCCCAACTCCTTTTAACCTCTAAACACAGTATATACTTTCCAAAATGGAACGTCAACCCTACAAACAGGAACAGTTGTCACAAATCAATGGCTGCACCTGCAGGCATTTCCTAGTCAAAAGTTAAGGTTAACCATGCTAAAGAGCTTATTGCATTCTGCATTTACACTGACCACGGCCTCTTCTTATCTTTAACTCCTTTCCCAAATGTGAAAAGCAACTTGCATGCTTTCAGTAAACATGAACTTTCAGCATTAAGAAAAAAAAATGCACTGCCTACCCTTAAATATAGCAGTGCACAAATTTAGTTGAATGTATTAAATCATAAAAGCTACCAAGCAGGTAACAACTCATACAGCAATTCTCGTCCCCCAGTTTCAAACTTCATTCATTTTACTAAACTGCTTGTCCATTTATCTTTAAAGTTGATTGCTTGCACCTGCGAGTCAGGGCTGGCCACTTGGTGTTGTAAACATTGGCTATAGATGGATTGGCTACAATGCTGATGCTGATTTGACACTCCGGATTCACTAATCTTCCGTGCAGGACTAATCTAGTCCTGCACGGAAGCGGCAGTTTAGGAGAAGGATGGCAGCACGCCACATGCATATTAATGAAGGCACACTGCCTGACCTCCTAATCATACATGGAGCGTGGACGAGTGCATGGGACATGTCTGAGAGCAGAGCTCTCAGAATAAACATGCCCCTGCAAAGTAGAACAGCAGAACCTGGAAATAAATGAGAGAGACCGTTCATAGCTGTCCACATATCCCCAACAACAGTCCCCATGTGTTCAACAGCAACAGTACATATAAATAAAACAAAAAAACCCTATTAATTTTTTTTAAAAACCCAGAGTACAGCTAAATGTAGGTGCGCGGGTTCGCCCATCGCTTAGCTACGGTTAGAGCAGCTGAAAAGGCTGAAGAGGATAACAAGGAATATATATGTAAATGAAGCAGCGCAGCAACAGTGTAGTGGTTAGAGCATCCGCCTAACAAACAGGCATTCCCGGTCCGAGTCCCACTGCAACACATACCATTTTCCATGTGAAATCTGTATATGAACATATTTTTACATCTTTTTGCTGTATAACCTACATAATAACATTTAAATGTGAACTGGAGTACTGCATTAAATGCACATGTGAAGTGTCAGTGTCATAATGAATAAGGCACTAGTACGCAGGTCTAAGCACAAATAAGCACTAGTAAGCATGTTTAAGTGCGTTTGCGCGGTGCTAAGCATTGCCTACACAGACTAAGCAAAGTAGAAGCTAACAGAGTAAGAAACTAACTGGAGGTTAACAGTGCTTACAGTCACGCAAACCCACTTACAACTGCTTTAAAGTGCCTTAATCACTATGTACCCAACGGCCCATGTTCTGCCCAGCAACAAAATAAACTACCTCTGCAAGGCTAGAACTCAGGACCCTGTACACTGCAGTCACAGTAGTTAATCACCAAGCCATCATAGGTATAGATATGAATGAGGTATCAGCGAACTAATCTTCACCACAGGAAAAATCAAACCAAACATGTGAACTGAATCTATGTACAGTGTGAAGTGGTATAACCTGCTACATAACATAAATATGTGAAGTGGAGTACTACAGTAAACACAGATGTGAGGTGTTTTTGTAATAAAAGTATAGAAGTAGTGGAAGTGCAGAACCAGGAATACCAGATACATATAGAACCTGTAATGAAGAATAAATCACTGCCAACTGGCAAATATAGTGCTAATGAACTATTAAGCAATGCTAACCACTGCACAGCTCAAGTTAGTAAGTGTAAGCAATGTGTACGGAAGCCAAAGTTAGTAAGTGTAAGCAATGTGTACGGAAGCCAATTCAATCTGCCTAGTGGTATACCTCTTTAAGCAGTACCAACCTTATGTAAGCAGGTGTGCCCATAGCTTAGCCTTTTCAAAACTGGCCAACCACGGGAAAGTGCGGGAAATTGGCCATATTTAAACCCCACAGGCAGGAATACTTCTCATAACTGGTTGTAGCTTCCTACTGCAGGCAGAATGGCTGGTGTGGGTGAAATCACTCGATTTAGAGCACAGCGCTGGGGAATCCAGGAGTCAGAAATCATGGTATGGCTCCTGGTAAAAACACCATGAGCAGAGACTACTGCAGGACCAGTACCAGGGCTCACAGAATAAAACAGAGGCCTGGGACAGTCTCGCCCATGACCTCACCAGTGCCAGAGACTGGTCAGCAGCTCAGGCACCACCACGCTGACCTGAAGTGGTGGAGGGGGGGGGGGTGTAC